>NC_092093.1:76451267-76631267 GCF_045679555.1 Salvelinus alpinus
GCTAACTAGTGACAGTCTCTAAGGTGAAGGGTAGTGTACCGGGTGGTAGCCAGCTAGTGACAGTCTCTAAGGTGAAGGGTAGAGTACCGGGTGGTAGCCAGCTAGTGACAGTCTCTAAGGTGAAGGGTAGAGTACCGGGTGGTAGCCAGCTAGTAACAGTCTCTAAGGTGAAGGGTAGAGTACTGGGTGGTAGCTAACTAGTGACAGTCTCTAAGGTGAAGGGTAGAGTACCGGGTGGTAGCCAGCTAGTGACAGTCTCTAAGGTGAAGGGTAGCGTACCGGGTGGTAGCTAACTAGTGACAGTCTCTAAGGTGAAGGGTAGAGTACCGGGTGGTAGCTAACTAGTGACAGTCTCTAAGGTGAAGGGTAGCGAACCGGGTGGTAGCCAGCTAGTGACGGTCTCTAAGGTGAAGGGTAGAGTACCGGGTGGTAGCCAGCTAGTAACAGTCTCTAAGGTGAAGGGTAGAGTACCGGGTGGTAGCCAGCTAGTGACAGTCTCTAAGGTGAAGGGTAGAGTACCGGGTGGTAGCCAGCTAGTAACAGTCTCTAAGGTGAAGGGTAGAGTACCGGGTGGTAGCCAGCTAGTGACAGTCTCTAAGGTGAAGGGTAGAGTACCGGGTGGTAGCCAGCTAGTGACAGTCTCTAAGGTGAAGGGTAGAGTACCGGGTGGTAGCCAGCTAGTGACAGTCTCTAAGGTGAAGGGTAGAGTACCGGGTGGTAGCCAGCTAGTGACAGTCTCTAAGGTGAAGGGTAGAGTACTGGGTGGTAGCCAGCTAGTGACAGTCTCTAAGGTGAAGGGTAGAGTACCGGGTGGTAGCCAGCTAGTAACAGTGACTAAGGTTCAGGCCTGGGTACTGGACGGAGGCCAACTAGTGGTGACTATTTAACAGTCTGATGGTCTGGAGATAGCTGTTTTTCAATCTTAGACCCAGCTTTGATGCACCTATACTGTCTCCACCTTCTAGATTGTAGCGTGGCGAATAGGCCGTTGCTTGGCTGAGGTCCTTGATCATCTTCCTGGCCATCCTGTGACACCGGGTGTAGGTATCCTGGAGGTCAGGCAGTGTGACCCCGTTGGGCTGACTGCACCACCCTCTGGAGAGCTTTGCGGTGGCGGATGGTGCAGTTGCCGTACCAGGCGGTGATACAGCATGACAGAATGCGCATGTCTGGGCGTGTGCGCGTTCGCGGAAACTTACGTGCAATATAGTCGTGCTGCCTGGAACATAGCCCTGTTGAGAATGCCCTGGCACATACTATGCACCGGGGAAGGCCACTGTTTAAGAGAGGCAGGGAGAGACTCAATCCCCCCTAACATGGTTGTCTGTCCCTGGGGTAAAGGAGGAAGGTATATACCCTGTCAAGGCTGGTTAAAGGCTGTCTTTATATTCAACAGTGGTTGATTTGCATTTGTCATACAGTAGGTATTCCTGACTAGAGTCAGGTCTGTGAGGGAGGGTAGTTCAGGATAGGCACACTCCCTTGACAGGCATCTGTAACGGTTTAGATACTCAGGAGTGTGTTTGTAGGGTCTGCTTGTGACTGTGGTGCAGCAGTAACAGTGCCATCCATTCAGCTAGTCAATTATGTCACATGGACTTGAGGACATTTAAAGTGACTCTGCCCTTCAATTTGTCAAAATGGTTTTGGAAGACAGTCAGTGTGTGCGAACACACTCTGTTTGTTGGTTGGCCTGTAGGTGTGTTAATGTGGCTTGCCCCATGATGTGGTTTCATGGTCTGTACACTGTGTGTGTGTGTGTGTTCTCTGGTGTTATATGAGCGTGGTAAAACACCCATGTCATGTTATAGTCCTCACATAAGGCGTTTGCACTCCTGTAACTGGAATCACGTTTTCATAGTTAGTCATTGTGAAAGACCCACTCTCCATCTGCTCTTCCTATCCCTCCATCCCTCCTTCTTTCTCTCCCACCACATCTCTCCTCTTTCTCTATCTGCTCTGCCTATCCCTCCATCCCTCCTTCTTTCTCTCCCGCGACATCTCTCCTCTCTCTCTATCTGCTCTGCCTATCCCTCCATCCCTCCTTCTTTCTCTCCCGCGACATCTCTCCTCTCTCTCTATCTGCTCTGCCTATCCCTCCATCCCTCCTTCTTTCTCTCCCGCGACATCTCTCCTCTCCTCTCAAATCAAATCAAATTTTATTTGTCACATACACATGGTTAGCAGATGTTAATGCGAGTGTAGCGAAATGCTTGTGCTTCTAGTTCCGACAAGGCAGTAATAACCAACGAGTAATCTAAACTAACAATTCCACAACTACTACCTTATACACACAAGTATAAAGGGATAAAGAATATGTACATAAAGATATATGAATGAGTGATGGTACAGAACGGCATAGGCAAGATGCAGTAGATGGTATAGAGTACAGTATATACATATGAGATGAGTCATGTAGGGTATATAAACAAAGTGGCATAGTTTAAAGTGGCTATCTGCTCTGCCTATCCCTCCATCCCTCCTTCTTTCTCTCCCGCCACATCTCTCCTCTCTCTCTTTGTCTTTCTTTCTCTCTTTCTACGTCTCTCTCTCCCTCTTCCCCCCACCTATCTCTCTCTCTCCCTCTCTCTCTGGGCAGGGAGTGGGTGATGACCTCATTTGTTCCACCATCTGCTTATATTCACCTCTCTCTCTCTCGCTCTCTCTCTCTCTCTCTCTCTCTCTCTCTCTCTCTCTCTCTCTCTCTCTCTCTCTCTCTCTCTCTCTCTCTCTCTCTCCCTCTCCCTCTCCCTCTCCCTCTCCCTCTCTCTACCTTTAATAGAAACAGTATGCCAGCCGAAGCAGCCCAGAGCCCAGCCAGGGCCCCCAACAGGCTAACAGACCTGAAGAGAGACTTCCTTGTAGTTATTGTAGACTTGTGTCCCAAATGGCAGTCAATTTCTTATATAGTGCACTACTTTTGACCAGGGGCCATAGGGCTCTGGTCAAAAGTAGTGCACTATATAGGGAATAGGGTGCCATTTGGGACACTGTCTTAGATGATCATTATATTGATTTCATCAGGAGTAATGGTTGTCATGGCTATGTACTGTGTGAAGCTACAGCTGGTCAGTACTTTTTCTCCCAGCTATAGAGCGATAGATGAAATGCATGGGGTTGAATTTGATCTTAATGGTAGATAATTGGCGTAGCTCGTGGTGGAGTAATGTCCACATGTGCATGCCCACTCTCTCTGTGTATTTCATATCGGTACTGTAGGATTCAACGTTGTGGGTTTTCTAAGGATTGTCAGACCCAATCTTGTGCTCTTTGCGCTCAAACAATCAGGACTAATTACCAAACACTGTAGCAGACAGACGGTGTTGAAAGAATCCTTTTAAGACTAATTTAGCTAACCTTGAGTGAAACAACCAACAAATCTTTATGGCTCAGTCACCATGGGAACCAGGGAGAAGCTGAGCACTATGTGTGTTGATGTTGTTTGTGTCTCAAATGGCAGCCAATTCCTGATTTAAGTGCAGTACTTCTGACCAGGGCCTATAGGACTTTGGTCAACAGTAGTGTACTGTAATAGGGAATAGGTTGCCATTTGGGATGCAGACTCAGTGAATGGACAGTGACAAAAAGCTGTTATTTGCAAGGGTGTTGTTGCATATGGAACACTATCAGAGTTGAATGATAGAGGAGGTCATGAGCACCTCAGTGCGTCTCTTACCGTTGAACGTGTTGAGTCCACACCCTGCCAATACATTTGAATAGGAGGAGTGTGAAGCTTGGCCAGCATTCAGCTTCACGTTATACATCTAGGTGCTGGAAAATGTCCGTCTAGCTGTGGTTGGCTCAAGTCTGCTACCCAGACCAGCAGTCCAAAGGCCTGTAGACATTCCATGCTGTGTGTGTCCAGGAGTGTATAGACATGGTTGTCGAGTATTTTAGACTACAGCAGATTTTGTGCAGGGAGCTTTTTGTGCAGTTCTGTCTTTCAGTCTCTGATAGTCTCACACTGATTTCTCTCTCTCTCTCTCTCTCCCTCTCTCTCTCTCTCTCTCTCTCGTGTGCGCGCACACACTCAGGTTAGTCACATCGCACACAGAAAGGTTTTGAACATGTCACAGCGCTGAGTTAAGGAGAAGGCAGAAACAGGATTTTTCACCCCATTGCCTCGTCAAGTGGCCATTATGGGTAGTCGTGGTGACACTCTGCTCTGTCTCAAGCACCAGTAACAATCTCAGGATCTTCCCTACATGGTCTTGATGATTGGTTGATCAAGTAGAGTCATTAATGCTGATAGGCGTATGTCCCTAATGGCACCCTATTCCCTTTGTAGTGCATTACGGGCCCTGGTCAAAAGTAGTGCACTGTATAGGGAATAGAGTCCCATTTGGGACTTAGGTAGTATTTCTTTGTAACACCCATTTTCTATGAGCAAATAAATGACCATTGCACTGTCTGGGGTATCTACACAAAACACACATGGGTAATATACTGTACCATGCAATGTGGTTAGGGTTAGTGGCTGCATGTGTTTTTGGTCCAGAGCATGGATGATCTATGTGTCAGGTCTGTGAAATATTCAATCCGCCACCATTCCCCTCAGAACCACATGTAACATCTTTAAGATATACAGTAGGAGTCCGTTTGGACACACCTACTCATTCAAGGGTTTTTCTTTATTTTGACTATTTTCTACATTGTAGAATAATAAAGACATCAAATAACACACATGGAATCATGTAGTAACCCAAAAAGTGTTAAACAAATCAAAATATATTTATATTTGCGATTCTTCAAAGTAGCTACCCTTTGCCTTGATGACAGCTTTGCACACTCTTGACATTCTCTCAACCAGCTTCACCTGGAATGCTTTTCCAACAGTCTTGAAGGAGTTCCCACATATGCGGAGCACTTGTTGGCTGCTTTTCCTTCACTCTGCAGTCCAACTCATCCCAAACCATCTCAATTGGGTTATGGTCGGGTGATTATGGAGACAAGGTCATCTGATGCAGCACTCCATCACTCTCCTTCTTGGTCAAATAGCCCTTACACAGCCTGGAGGTGTGTTTTGGGTCATTGTCCTGTTGAAAAACAAATGATAGATAGCTGTAAAGATGGTCCGAGACCAAGCCTTTTTGGGCTTGTTTCCTGTCAATAATGGCATGCCTCTGCCCCCTAGTGGTCGGTATATGTTAGTGCCACTAAATGTGTGTAGCAGCCGTTTTTATGCTGGCAGCTCATTTGAAAGTATTCAAATTCTCTTACATTTGCTAACGTCAGGTGGTTTCCCTATGTGTTGAATGAAAAACAAAGCTGCTTGAGTATAACACCATAGAAAATGTGTGGACATTGTATCATATGTTTAGTGTTCATTGCGTTGAATTTTGAATAGTTTAATCACACAGTATGTCAGTATACTGTTAAAATGTAAAGTCTTATTTTTATTTTAGTTCCACAGAATATATTTTTGCATTTTCACCTTTGTAATGAGACGAGTTCAGTTGGTGGTGTGTGCCAGACAGTGTGTCTGTGTCTCTCTCCCCATCCATAACCCACAGGCTAATGTTTGTGTGTGTGTGTGTGTGTGTGTGTGTAACGACATTCGGGGAGATCCCTGGTAGAAGGTGGTTCTCCACACTGTAATAAAATAAAACACGGCCCTCTGGGTAGACTGCTGAGGTAGCAGCCAGACTGTTGGGCGACTGGCTCCATCATGACCTTATGGGTGCTTTATTAACTCACGTCACCTTAGTAACACTTTGTGACAGTCGCTGCACTGTAAAAAAAAAAATCCAGTTGTTTTTACAGTAACTTACTGGCAGCCATTTACCTGTAAGTTACTGTAAAAAAAGGTACAGTATATTACCGTAAATTCCCCAAAAACTTTGGTTTAACAGTACATTACTATAAATGTTATTCTAATGTCCTCTTAGTGTTAAACAAATGTTTCTTTGTACATTTTCTTTGTGCCTCCTCAACTAAAAAAAGAGCACTACACCACTGGTTGACAGGACCTGGGAGAGAAGTAAGTGTTGGAGACGTGAAAGATCAGCTTTGTACAGGGGGACTATCTGTCTGTCTACAGACACACACCACGTGACTTAATGATGACAAGGTCCAAGGGAAACTCTAAGGGCTACTAACGCAAAAGCTCATTACTGTAGATTCCCCTGAGTAAGGTGTTTCCGTGTTGCCGTGTTGTGTTATACATGTCAGGTGCATAGTAGTTCAGTGACTATGTCCCAATTATCTCTCCTTTCCTCCTAAAGTGTGCACTTGTTCACTAAGTTCCCTTTAATGATTTGAAAGGACATGACTGGAATAAGAAATAGGGTGTAAACTCCCACTAGCCGACGTGGACGTTGATTAAGGCACCCTTCACACCTATCTGATTCAGAGGGGTTGGGTTAAATGCGGAAGACACGTTTCAGTTGAATGCATTCAGTTGTACAACTGACTAGGTAGCCACCTTTCCTTTCCCTACCTTCAACAATCCAATGCTTTTAGATTGAAGGGATGTATTGAACAAATGCACACTTCAGTAACTTCAGTTATTGGGATGCATTCCTCAGTGGGCACTGCAGTTGTGTTTTCAAACCACTTGGGGGCACTCAAGTCCATGTTTATGCTGTGTGTACAATCTATCCTATACAGCTGTGACTGGTTTGGCTGTCTGTTTATGTTAGTTAATGATGAGGATCTGGGCATCCCTGGATCAGAGCAGGCTGGGTAACTTGGACACGGCATCCCACCTGAGTGTATCTCCATGGTAACAGTGCTCTGGTGCCAAGGCAGCACCTGTGTTGAGTAGAGATCAAGCCGGGAGGTAAATTAGGCGATTCTTAAGCAGGGTCCCCAACAGCTGCCCCCCACTACACTACACTAGGCTACAGAGAGTGGCCCGGAGAGCAGGGGAAATCAAATACTAACGGCACTGGTGGGCACACTGCATTTGCGTGTGCCAGAGCAATTTCCTTAGTTGGCAAAGGTTAAAAGCTTCCCTATTGTCTCCAGTTGTCTCTCACCATCTCTATTCTCCCACTCTCTTCCCCTTATCTCTTTCTTCCTTTTTTCCTTTCTTCTAATACATTTTTAGCATGCATTTTCTCTCTTCCTCTCCCTATCCCTTCCCGCTTCTCTCTCTACTCTTCTAATACATTTTTAGCATGCATTTTCCTAAATGGAATAGAGTGCCATTTGGGAAGGAACCAGGGAGAGCTGTCCTCTAGAGCGGGGTTGGGAGGTCTAGGAGAAGTGCGTTAACTCCATTTGTCACTTAATCAATGACTCTCGCTGACTTCAATCAATGACCGGAGCTCCACCAAGAGAGTCAATACGTGACCTCACCCAACTCTCCCTCCCTTTTAACTCTTCTTCCCTTACTGTGAGTGTGTCTGTACTCATTCACTTTAGCCAACTCCTCTGATTATCTATCTGTCACATACAGATCTGGGACCAGGCTAGCCTACTGCCTGATTCCTCTGTGCTGTTGTTATGTGTCTGTTTTAAGAGGGTTTGTCTTAAAGTATAGTTGGGCTGTTTGAAGCATAGTGGGCTGGCTGCCGTTGGTTCTCCTCCATGCCTGATTATTGGGTGGCGGCTGTTGGTCAGTCCTCATAATTGAATGATGAATAATACACCTCGGAATGCCGGCTTTAATCGATGGCATTGTCCCTCGCTCCAACAGAGTACCAAAAGGAAGGATGGGGGATTAGAGACCCAGCGAGGGAGATGGGGAGATCACAGTAGGTTTAGGCGGTATCCAGATTTTCATATCGTCATTCCGTCCTTCTCTCGTCCCGGAATTTATGGTATGACCGGCATGGCACACAAGGAGGCGCTAAACATGCGAGAAAAAAAGCAAATTGGGCTTCTATTACTTTCAGAATGATAACAAAATTAGCACAAACCGAAATCACATAGAAAATGAAAACGAAAACAAACAAACTAATTGCCAAGACGGGCAAATCCAGCTCGGTGTGTGGACATTTACAAGCGAAAGTGAACGAGAGAAATTTGCAAATTGGCAAAGTTGTGATGCATCCTTTTCTGGAGGAAGAGCAGCATGTGTACACAGAGCAGATGGGAGAAGAAAAAAACGGTAGTAGGAAGCATAGGGAATAAATGTCAGCTGTACAGATTACTCATCCAGAGCTCTTTGACTTCTGACAGAAAGCCATTAGAAGATATCTGATGGCAAACATTTACATACACGTGTAACTTCCTCATCTCATGTGCACATCACAACAGAGACTCGCCGGTAGATACAGAACGCTATGCACTCACCAGCTCGCATTCTCCCATTGTGCTATTAAAACAAACATGTGACTGGCTCAACTATTCTGGGGAACTAATGTAAAAATGTAATTTTTTGAAAAACTTCAAAGAAATGGTTTTAAAAACCGTTCCGTGTTTTTTACTCCGGTATACGGTATACCGCCCAAGCCTAGAGACGGTGATAGTGATGAATAGAAGCCCGGAGAAGAAGAACTAGGAGCACTGGGAGACTGAAGGAGAGAGCGCGTGTGTTTGTATCAGAGTTTTGATGGGTAGTCTCTATACAGAGGAAACCCACTCCTGGTTCTGTATACTTTCAGATATCAGCAGCTCCAGGGAGAGGACAACATTATGGTTGTGTCCCAAATGGCACCCTAGTCCCTATAGAGTGCACTAGGACCCATTGGGCTCTGATCAGATGTAGTGCGCTATGTAGGGAATAGGGTGTCATCTGAGACTGTAGCACAGGGATCTTCAGCCGTGGGGGGGACGACGACGACGACGACATAATAACATACATTTTTGGACTGCAAATTAACTGCAAGAAGCCCAAACAGATTAGGGCTGACTCCAATTGGTCGTTAGGCAGTTGGTCGACCGAGATTGTTTAGTCGAGCAGTAACAAATATATATATTTATTTGCGTCCATCTCAGTGAACTGATCCATTGCGGAGGCCTAGACTAAAAGCCAATTTATGCTTGATCCTAAAATGTGGTCGGAGGCTCCATATGGAGGGTGTGACGCAATTCCGGAGCCTCCAGAGGCATGCAGAGTCCAAATCAAGCTCTGTACCGTATCGCCGTGCCCCTCCTAAATGTTTTAACAATGCGGAGGGCTCTGTATTGCTCCGCATTGACATGATTGGTTGACGGTAGGTGGGGGCGGTACATCCTGTATAAACACAAACTCACTTCCTTGACAAAAGCTCTGCTCTGCTCTGCGAAGCATAAGAGGTATGAATGCCCTGACTTCTTCTGAGGCCGTATCACCATAAATGCTGCATGGCCAATGCTGATGTTGGATTGACCACGCACCCAGATGCACAATACACTCTCTCCAGAATGCGCTGTCTCCTGCCAATTTGTGCACATTCATTGTTTCATAACTTCATTGTGTGAATTGTTTGGGTTTGATTGTTAGTGTATATCAATTCCCCATTACATATATCACCAGTAGTAGATTTACCGTTAATTCCTATAATTTCTAATCTACAATGTTTGTTACTTTGGTTATGGTAATTTATTTTAATGCATTCAATACTATTATTCCAGGCTTTCTGTTCTCATTGTCGGAGTGGACACACTTGTGAGAAACAAGTTTTGGTTTATTTAATTCCATTTACGAGTTCTGTCAATTGAATTATTGTCTTTTGTTTGGAGTGCTCCTGTTAATATTGAGTAAGGACGCGTACACATAGAAGTAGGCTTACACGGAACCCAAACCGGCTGCGCGCGTGCGCCATCATGCATAAATGTATTTTGTCCCCCCACACCAAACGCGATCACGACGTGCATGTTAAAATATCAAAACAAACTCTGAACCAATTATATTAACTTGGGGACAGGTCGAAAAGCATTAAACATTTATGTCAATTTAGCTAGTTAGCTTGCTAGCTAATTTGTCCTATTTAGCTAGCTTGCTGTTGCTAGCTAATTTGTCCTGGGATATAAACATTGAGTTGTTATTTCACCTGAAATGCACAAGGTCCTCTACTCCACCAATTAATCCACACATAAAACGGTCAACCCGAATCGTTTCTGGTCATCTCTCCTCCTTCCAGACCTTTTCTTCTCTTGACTTTATATTGCGATTGGCAACTTTCATAAATTAGGTGCATTACCGCCACTGACCTTGTTTGTCTTTCAGTCACCCACGTGGGTATAACCAATGAGGAGATGGCACATGGGTACCTGCTTTTATAAACCAATGAGGAGATGGGAGAGGCAGGACTTGCAGTGCGATATGCATCAGAAATAGAACTGATTTCTATTTTAGCCCTTGGCAACTCAGACGCTCGTTAGCGCGCATGAGCAGTGTGCCTGCAATAATTGAATAACATAGATTTCTAAATTTATTTTGCAACACACGCGACATGAGCGGTGTGGTCAGCCTGTTATAGGCTACCTGGCCTGTGCGCAAATGTAGACATGTAAATGCACCCACTAGGGGGTCTGATAGTATTTCTGATTGGCTTAACGCACCACCACTAATGACCTGTGGAGCTTCTCAAAGTAATGTTTTCTTCACCTCAAACAGCAAGCAAACAAAGTCTGTTTTTACATCCGTTGAGAATGACAATAGTTCCTTAATGTATTTGAACAATCTTTCCAGCTCTCTCCCTTTCAATAACCACTCAGCGTGAAAGGGAAAAATGTCATGCTCTGATCCGGTGGAAATGTCATAAAATAGTCTTCTTATCAGTGCTAGACTTGGTCTGAAACAGGTTCCGGTACTCATTTTGGGTGCTGGTACTGTTTACCTTTAGGTGCAACAGCTCCACAATACCTTTGAGCTAATATTCTTTAAGAGGAACAGGAGCTCAAGCAGTAGAACATTTGAGGTGCCGGTAATCAGCTCCGGTGAGCTCCTCCCCAACACAAGCACTGCTTCTTATCCTTAGGCTATTTTTGCGTAGTTGGCAATGGCAATAGAAGTTACTTTTTAGGTTTGTATCATTTTCATTTAGATTGGGATAGAATATTGATTAAACACATGACAATGAATTTGAGATATGTAGACGTTATTATGATTTAAATGAAACTGTTTCACGAAAATATGCATATGAACCATAACTGGCACGCAGATGGGTAGAAATGGTAAGATAAATTGTCATTTCACATGAGAAAGGTTGCTGACTCCTCGTGTAACCTATTACAGGCAACTTCAGGAGAGTAATGGCAGAATCTGCTTAGCCAGCGGGAGGATAATTTTTGGCAATTTCTCGCATGGAATAGCCTTCATTTCTCAGAACAAGAATAGACTGACGAGTTTCAGAAGAAAGTTCTTTGTTTCTAGCCATTTTGAGCCTATAATTGAACCCACAAATTCTGATGCTCTAGATACACAACTAGTCTAAAGGCCAGTTTTATTGCTTCTTTCATCAGGACAACAGTTTTCAGCTGTGCTAACATAATTGCAAAAGGGTTTTCTAATGATCAATTAGCCTTTTAAAATGTTAAACTTGGATTAGCTAACACAACGTGCCATTGGAACACAGGAGTGATGGTTGCTGATAATGCGCCTCTGTACACCTATGTAGATATTCCATAAAAAATCTGCCACTTCCAGCTACAATAGTCATTTACAACATGAACAATGTCTACACTGTATTTCTGATCAATTTGATGTTATTTTAATGGACAAAAAATGTGCATTTCTTTCAAAAACAAGGACATTTCTAAGTGACCCCAAACTTTTGAACGGTAGTGTAGGTTGTGTTTATATATGGGGAAAAAACACAATTTTTTTTCCTAGCAATCGATTGGTCGAAAGAACAGACGACTTTCGGTCGACCAAGATTTAGGGGACAACCCTAAAACAGATAATGTTTTACTGAAACATACTTGAAACCTTGCTTACATTTGTATCCGATCACATTTTTCTCTCTATTATGCCTGTGAATATTTGAACAGATTTCTTAAGTTCAAATCACTTGGAGCTGATTTCCTGGTGTTTTTAGTCTGTTATGTACAACAATAATTTAAAAAAATTGCTCAGGAAACTTGGGGGGCCAAATAAAAATAGCCACGGGCCAAATTTGGCCTGCGGGCCACCAGTTGGGGAACCTTGCTGTTGCAGCTCAGGGAGGAGAAGAGACAATACCAGAGTCACCTGGAGGAAGACAATGAGACAGAACAGACTTAGTTTGCTAGGTTGAGACACTATAGCAGAGTTATCCATTACAAAGTTATCGACTCAGTGTCCTGAAAGAGGACAATAACGGAGTTATCCACTCAAGTGTCCTGAAAGAGGACAATAACAGAGTTATTCACTCAAGTGTCCTGAAAGAGGACAATAACAGAGTTATCCACTCAAGTGTTCTGAAAGAGGACAATAACAGAGTTATCCACTCAAGTGTCCTGAAAGAACACAATGTTGACGCAATCATAGGACATTATTCGGATTCTACTCATACTACAGTATGTGGCAAGTCTCCTCTCTCTCTCTCTCTCTCTCTCTCTCTCTCTCTCTCTCTCTCTCTCTCTCTCTCTCTCTCTCCTCTCTCCTCTCTCCTCTCTCCTCTCTCCTCTCTCCTCTCTCCTCTCTCCTCTCTCCTCTCTCTCTCTCTCTCTCCTCTCTCTCAATTCAATTCAATTCAAGGGGCTTTATTGGCATGGGAAACATGTGTTAACATTGCCAAAGCAAGTGAGGTAGATATTATACAAAAGTGAAATAAACAATACAAATTAACAGTAAACATTACACATACAGAAGTTTCAAAACAATAAAGACATTACAAATGTTATATTATATATATACAGTGTTGTAACAATGTACAAATGGTTAAAGCACACAAGTTAAAATAAATAAGCATAAATATGGTATAAATATTATTCTCTCTCTCTCTGGCTAAAAACATTATTCTGCTGCTGGAGCCCCATAATCATATTTAGGCAGTTTGATTCGTTCACACACACAGCAGCATTATGTTTCCTTGTAAGGAAATATTGGAACAATGCATTTAGTTGTAGAACCCTACAGATGAAGTTGCAAACCAGACACGTTTAATGGTGTTTTCAGACATAAACAGAACTGCCCCACCAAGGAACCATATGATATCCCTTCTTCTTTCAGACTGTCTGCAGCTAAAATACACTCTACGCTTTTGCCAGGAGGGCTTGTGTTTTTAGGAACATTGTTTTAAAATCAGGTCAAGTCACTGGGCTTTCCTTTCAGGGGGAACTCAAACGATTTGGGCATGTAGGTGGTTATGATGTGCCTAGCTTGACAGCTTGCTGCGGCGTTGCCATTCACCAAATGATTCCTGACAACGTGTCTGCTTGCCTTGCGGTGCACAGTGTCTGTAACACTAGTGCTTCAACCCAGACCTGGCACTACTGTACCAAAGACAACACACGCGCACATGCAGCCCCCCCCCACTCCCACACACACACTTCCCCATAAACACTACCCCAATCCTCTGTCTGTGTCAGGCTGGGATGTTTGTCTCTGTTGACAGCTGTCAGGGCTAGTCTGGCTCCAGTGTCTAAGCACTTTGCCAAACGGCCCTCTTAACTGCCAGCGTGGACTCACTGGGCCGGCCCTGCACAGCCGAGAGGCTGATTTAGGTCGGGCACCGCACAGGGGGACCTAAATAGAGGTGACAGTCCCAGGCCCCCTGCTGAGATAGGGCTCCGCGTTAGCCCTTACCCCACCCCCAGAGGACTCAGGTCCTTCCAGGACTTGGTAAGATAACAAAGCCCCGTTTCCCACTATGGGCATATGGGACAGATATGGGACTGATACACTGACATCCTGACACAGAGGATAGGAGAGGCTGGATTCTCCTCATGTGGCACTCAATGACTTTGATGTGTTTTTTTTACCCAGTGGCTGTGTCTGGTGAACTAGTTATCTGTGCTATGCATACCTTGGGATTGTATTTGTCTAAATCAGTGATGTGTTAGGCTTAGTACATTCAGCATATCCTGCTTATATGTTATAATCTGACATGGTTGACTCATTTTTAACCTCTCCTGAGGAGGGCGCCATTGCCCTTTGTTGTTGGATCTTCAAAGAGGATTGTTCCTTTTAAAACAATGGGGTTTTCAGGGGATTTTGCTGTATACGGAATTTGGTTTGGCTAATCTCTGAATGTAGAAACACCCAATGTCAAATATCACTATTCTATACTGCACCATGTGATGCAACCAGGGGGTAACCGTTTTTGCATTCAAAATAGGCCTACTGTGGAAGCTTACCGGTAGGTCTCAAGTGGCCATACACCATGAAACACTCTCTCTCGCATGGTTCTGTGAAACTTTCTCTGTGTAATTACTCTCTGCCTCAAAGTCGCTCCAAGGTCGGCACTTCAAATTGCCTCTCAAATTGACTCGGGGGGAACCTTGTCACAGCTTCAGCCTGGGTCTTAAACTAAGTTAATTTATTAGTTCTGATTTGACATAGGCCAAGGCGATATGCATGCTACGTGTTCTGTATGATATCTATCGTGGCTCATTTGAGGATTTGTTACGATGTGAAGGACACAAGCTAGCAAGCAGTGGACATCCGTTTCCGTGGCGCCAGCCACAACAAGGTGGCAGAAGAGGCTATAAGCCGTGCTGGGCATGATGATGTTGGGTATGGGGCAGTGCCAAGGTGCAGCTGACTTTGCCAGGGGCCTAGCTTGTCTGAGTCTGAAGTGGAGAGGCTTGCGCACAGACAGGCCGTTAGTCAGTCATCACAGAGGGGTATTACCGTATTGTTGTTGCAGTCAGTTAGACAGTATCCTTTCTAAGACACGAGGCTTGACTCTCATCCCCTTACAAGGGGATCAGTCTTCTCCACCCAGATGCAGCACTCCACACAGTGCCATGAGCTGCTCTAGGACTTGACGAGGCCTGGGTACCTAAACCCCACCACCAAGGCTCTGTGGACACTGTTGGATGGGCTCTGGAATGGAGGACATGTTCATAGGTGCTGAAGAAAAAAAACCTGTTAGAAACATCAGTTAGGTCCGTGAGAAATTGAATTCTCATTTGATTCAAAACGCATTTAAATGATCCAGGATTAAGTTAGTCTACAATGGCAATACGAGAGAATGGCTAATTCATAACTTTGACTCTCTTTGACAACGTTTTTGAGACTACAACATATGTTATGATTATTTCCAACAGTCAGGCACATTCAAATCTGTTTAGTAATGAGGGGAAGTGTACGCCATTGGGCCAATTTTAGAGTGTGTTTAACCCGTGCGTGCAGACAATACTTTTTTCCAGAAGGGTTTTTGGTTGTGGGGCAAAGAGACCCTCCTTCCGCCTTTCTAAATCTGACTTGTGCTCACACACACGCACGCACACGCATGCGTGCACACACACAAACACACACAGTCAAACACACACTCACACACACAGTCAAACACACACACACACAGTCAAACACACACACAGAGACAAAACAGACAGAAGTTCCGTGACTGTGCCACATGAAATTAGAATGGAAATTTGTAGAGCCTGCAGACAATCCTCTCTCTCATTAAAGGATAAATCTCTCTTTCCCCCCTCCCCTATTTCCTACTCTTTTTTTTCTCCACACGGCATGCTCTCCTCCTCTCCCCCTGTTCTCTCCCTTTCTTTCCCTCTCTCCATTACATTCTTCCTTGCTACTAGACACATGCTGTAGTGCTTTCTGTGTTCAGCTTAAGATTGTTTTCATGCGAGCTAATGTTTTGCATTCATTTCTATATGCATTTGACATGAGAATATGTATATGTCATTGCCAATGGTTTCTGAGCCCGTGTTATAGGCACAGAGAAATACAAAAATAAGTCTAACCCCTCACTCACACCGTGTGTGTTATTAACACATTTTTAGGACTCTGCTTGAATGCTTCTATCCTCTTTAATAACAGATGTGGTATCCACAGCCTAGGACCCCTGATGTGCTGCTGCTCATGGTGTGGGTACGTGTGGGTACGTGTGGGTGCGTGTGTGTGCGTGTGTGTGCGTGTGTGTGCGTGTGTGTGCGTGTGTGTGCGTGTGTGTGTGTGTGTGTGTGTGTGTGTGTGTGTGTGTGTGTGTGTGTGTGTGTGTGTGTGTGTGTGTGTGTGTGTGTGTGTGTGTGAGTGAGAGATGGAGAGGCCTGCATAATAGTCTCACCTGAGAGTCCGCAGGAACCTTCCTTTAGAGTAGCGAAAGACATCCATTAGAGCTGAAGACAGTAATCCATGGTTCTTCATGTGAGAGTGGGGCTCCATCACACTGACCATAGAGATGGGTGCCTAACAATCACAGTGTCTCTGGCTGTAGAAAGAGTCAGTCAATTATTATTTAGAATCAGTCAAATATTTTATGCTTTTTATTTATTTGTACTCTCCTGGGATCCAAACATATTAAGGCACTTAAATTACATATAAACAAAGGATTCAACTTTAGTGAGGCTCTGGTGTAATGTCTAGCATAACGTCTCGTGTAATGTCTATCATAACGTCTGGTGTAATGTCTACCGTAACGTCTGGTGTAATGTCTACTGTAACGTCTGGTGTAATGTCTACCGTAACATCTGGTGTAATGTCTACCATAACGTCTGGTGTAATGTCTATCATAACGTCTGGTGTAATGTCTAGCATAACGTCTCGTGTAATGTCTATCATAACGTCTGGTGTAATGTCTACCGTAACGTCTGGTGTAATGTCTAGCGTAACGTCTGGTGTAATGTCTACCGTAACGTCTGGTGTAATGTCTAGCGTAACGTCTGGTGTAATTTCTACCATAACATCTGGTGTAATGTCTAGCGTAACGTCTGGTGTAATGTCTACCGTAACGTCTGGTGTAATGTCTACCGTAACGTCTGGTGTAATGTCTACCGTAACATCTGGTGTAATGTCTAGCGTAACGTCTGGTGTAATGTCTAGCGTAACGTCTGGTGTAATGTCTAGCGTAACGTCTGGTGTAATGTCTACATAACGTCTGGTGTAATGTCTACCGTAACGTCTGGTTTAATGTCTACCGTAACGTCTGGTGTAATGTCTAGCGTAACGTCTGGTGTAATGTCTAGCGTAACGTCTGGTGTAATGTCTACATAACGTCTGGTGTAATGTCTACCGTAACGTCTGGTTTAATGTCTACCGTAACGTCTGGTGTAATGTCTACCGTAACATCTGGTGTAATGTCTACATAACGTCTGGTGTAATGTCTACCATAACGTCTGGTGTAATGTCTAGCGTAACGTCTGGTGTAATGTCTAGCGTAACGTCTGGTGTAATGTCTACATAACGTCTGGTTTAATGTCTAGCGTAACGTCTGGTGTAATGTCTACCGTAACATCTGGTGTAATGTCTACATAACGTCTGGTGTAATGTCTACCATAACGTCTGGTGTAATGTCTAGCGTAACGTCTGGTGTAATGTCTAGCGTAACGTCTGGTGTAATGTCTACATAACGTCTGGTGTAATGTCTACCGTAACGTCTGGTTTAATGTCTACCGTAACGTCTGGTGTAATGTCTACTGTAACGTCTGGTGTAATGTCTACCGTAACGTCTGGTTTAATGTCTACCGTAACGTCTGGTGTAATGTCTACATAACGTCTGGTGTAATGTCTACCGTAACATCTGGTGTAATGTCTACATAACGTCTGGTGTAATGTCTACCATAACGTTAAGGATGCTGTAATGTAGGCGGCTAAAGAAATTCGTCATGCCACCCCAGGTCCTCTCCAGATACTACCACCATCAAGAGCTTCCTCTCCGTTTGCATCACGGTCTGGTACATGAGTTGCTCCGTCCAAGACCGCAAGTCCCTCCAGCGGGTAGTGAAGTTGGCCCAGTACATCACTGGTGCCGTGTTCCCACCCATCCAGGACATGTACTTGAAACGGTGCCTGAGGAAGGTCCACAGCATCATCAAGGACCCCACGCAATTTAAACTATTTCCCCTAAATCCCCCCTTACTCTGATACATGTGTAAATATTGGACTATAAATTGTCCCTTCCTGCATTATACTTATGCAAAAAATATATATATATTCTACTGAGCCATTTACTTTATGTTCGTATTATATTTTGGGGCGGCAGGTAGCCTAGTGGTTAGAGCGTTGGGCCAGTAACCGATAGGTTGCTAGATCGAATCCCCGAGCTGACAAGGTAAAAATCTGTCGATCTGCCCCTGAACAAGGCAGTTAACCCACTGTTCCTAGGCGAGTCATTGTAAATAAGAGTTTGTTCTTGGCTGACTTGCCTAGTTAAATATAGGTTAAATAAATATTTCTTTATTTTTTGTTGTTGCATTGTCGAGAAGGAACATGCAAGTAAGTATTTCGTTGTGTACCATGTGTATCCTGTACATACGACTAATAAAACTTGAAACTAATGTCGACCAATGAGATCCAGTGTAGCCTACCTCCTGCTGTCAACCCCCAAGTGAGCCCCGGCCAAAGCAGCCCAGTCAGCAGCCATTAGGGCTCTGGAAGGTGTGTGTGTGTGTGTCCTCTCCTTAGATGACCTAGTTGAGAGACGGCGAACTCCCACTCCCATAAGCCTCGCAGGTCCTTTACGTATTGATCCTCTCCTGCCAGGAGGAACTCTGCCACTGATCTGCCCCCTTCATGACACACACCTGCCAAACCCACGCACGTGCATACACACAGGCACGCTGATGATGTTTTTCTATGCGCTCTGGTTTGGTACAGAAATATAGGCTTGTCATTGTGGAACATGGATACGGATTGCAGTTGAAATTGTCTCTTGTTGACCAAAAAACAAGGGAGGTGGCACAACGAGTGTTATTCAGAAGTCAAGTAATGCTCATTTCATGCCTAGCATGATGACAGGGTTTTCAATAATGCGTCATAAAACAAATATTTTGGAGCTGCATTTCTTATTATAAATTGGAACCGTGTCTCGCATATCTGTAACGCGTCTGTGCATTTGTGCACCGTATTCACCAGCCATACCCAGACAATAGAAAGACACCTGTTTTTCTATTCCAGATCTTTTTTTCTTCGGTCTTTCATTTGGGAGAATCACCCCTCCAAAGTCAGACGTTGTTTGGGACTACACCCCTCTGAATCAGACAGTGACAGGGGGGTGGGATGTTTTTTGTCTCATGTTGTTTTTCCATCAGACATTGTGCGTTGTGAAGGCTCGGTGCTGATGCTGTGTGTGTGTGTGTGTGTGTGTGTGTGTGCGTGTGCGTGTGCGTGAGTGCGTGTGTGCGTGTGTGTGTGTGTGTGTGTGCGTGTGCGTGAGTGCGTGTGTGTGGTCGTGTGTGTGGTCGTGTCTACCTGTTAGCGGATTGAGAGGAGCAGAGGTTGAGAGCATGGTGGTGTTTGGTCAGGGGAACGTGTGTTACCATATGTCTCTCAAACACACCTCAGTACTATGCCTCACCCACACCTTGGTGCGCTATGGTACACACACAGAGACAGTATCCCGCTGAGACACACAAACGGGCTGCTCAACTCCGTCTGATCTTTTATTCAGCAGCCTCGACGCTTATTATTGAGAGGAGAAGAATAGGAGAGGAGAGAAAATAGAGATTTCCCACATCATGGTACACTGTTTATATTTAACTGCCAAGAAGTATCACTAGGCTAGGAATGTTACAGTTGTAGAATTCTCTGTCTTTCTCTCTGTTTCTCTCTCTCTCTCTCTCTCTCTCTCTCTCTCTCTCTCTCTCTCTCTCTCTCTCTCTCTCTCTCTCTCTCTCTCTCGCGCTCTCGCTCTCGCTCTCGCTCTCTCTCCCTCCCCCCTCATATCTGTTGGTGGCCATTTTGGTTCTTTGTGTGCCTGCTCTCCAATCCCCTGTTGCCGTTTACATTCTCCCATGTTCCCCTGGCTTAGGTTTCAGTTTAAGGGCCACAGCCCTTCAGTTTCCCTCTTCAGTCTCCAGTGGGACTTCCCAGAGCCTGTGAGTTGCTCTGTAGGGACAGACAGGCAGGTGTTAGCTGTCTAAACCCAGCAGTCTCATTAACAGGCCTGTTAGTTCAGGTGTAGCACCTGACACCCAGCAGGGTAATCTACTCTACCAAGTCTGCTCTGGTCTGGTCTAGCCCCAGACTGCTTTGCTCACTCACCCTCTGGCCCCTTATTAGGAGGTCACATTAATCAACTGCTTTTAATAGGCAGAGCGTAGTGACATATTTTTAGGCTCTAATAATTCAATAACGTTTTGGAAAAAAGAGAACCTGTGTAACAGGAAGTGTGTACCACATTGCGTCTTGGCACTCTGTACATTGAAATCCCATATGTGAATGGTAAGACACCGTCTCATGAGCTCCCACAGGAAGTGCATGTGTTTAGAACCATGTTAACTATTAGTCCACTCACTAGTCTTTAGGCAATGTGTATGATGGTTTTCCATGTAATCTCCCTCTCGAACACATCTGTGTGTGTGTGTGTGTGTTTGTGTGCTCATGTCAGTGTGTGTGTTGTCATTGTGTTGTTGTTCCATGTTCAGTGCCTAATTACCCTACTCGTTAAGAGTGGGAATAAACACGCTGTACATCCTTCTGGGGGTTCATGTCTAAATGAGCTTGTTGTTGAACTGACAGAGTTCGTGTGGCGGCATTGTAGTGCAGTAATCACCCACATTTGCCCGTAGCCCAGTCCCATTTTATACTGCCATAGGAGTCATTCTCCTGCAAAAAGCACAAGAATGAGGATTTCGATTTCGACCCCCACTATCTTAGATTGGAAGAATTATGTTCCAAATCGTATGTTAGGTACAATATTTATTGAAGATTATATGAGTCCTATAAATGAAAATGGCCAATTTGCGTGCAATCAATTCACTTAATTTCTCAGAGATGCAATTAGATTTCAACAAAATAATGTTTCAGGAATGCTAATCTTATCTGTTTCTAACTACAAAAACGATTTCAGAACGTTCTGAGATGGTAGGTGTCATGACGTGCTGAAATGAGACAGAGAGGAGTATTATGAGGAAGGCTTTTAGAGACAGTCCATTTGCAGTGCCATTGTTTTGATCATTGATCTTTTGAGCGGACACAGAACGATACTTCTCTCTCTGTCTCTCTCTCTCTCTGTGTCTCTCTCTGTCTCTCTCTGTCTCATTCTCTCTCTCTCTTTCTGTTTGTCTCTCTCTCTCTGTCTGTCTCTCTCTCTCTTTCTGTTTGTCTCTCTCTCTCTCTCTCTCTCTCTCTCTCTCTCTCTCTCTCTCTCTCTCTCTCTCTCTCTCTCTCTCTCTCTCTCTCTCTCTCTCTCTCTCTCTGTCTCTCTCTCTCTCTCTCTCTCTCTGTCTCTCTCTCTGTCTCTTTCTCTGTCTCTGTCTCTGTCTCTGTCTCATTCTCATTCTCATTCTCATTGTCTCTGTCTCTTTCTCCCTCTCTGTCTCTCTAGCTCGCTCTCTCGCTCTCTGTGTCTCTCTCTCTCATACCCTTGTATATGGTAGCCCCATGTGTATCCTCAAGAAATGAAAAACCTTTCAACATCTCCAATCTTTCTTCTCTCCATCCTTTCCTTTCTCCATCTTTTCGTCTCTCCATCGTTTCTCCCACCCCCTCCATCATTGCTTGGCTGGTCCCAGACCGCTTTCAGCCACAGACCGCTTTCAGCCACAGTACCACACCAGAGTCATCACAGAGCGTAGAGCACAGTCACAGCAAGGCCTGCTGTTTTTACTCGAGGTAGTGGTACCAAACTGTAGACATCGTCTCTCCTCTCTCTGGGAACAATCCTTAACTCCCTAACCTCTGTCTCTGTAGTGGGTCTGAGGGTGTCTCACCCGAGTTTGTGAGTGTTTACTCCACGTACACTGCTGCTGGTTGTCTGTGATGCAACACAACACCAATACTGCTGTAATACAGTAACAGGGCTGATCTAGCTCTGCAAAGAGGAGGAAGATACTGTAGCTAGCTAGCATATCAACACACATCTGCCCTCTTTCCACCTCCTTTCTCCCCCTCCCCCTATCTTTGTACGGTACCAGCTGGGTCATGTTCTTAGTGGTGCCAGTCGGCCCCCAAACCCTCCAGACCCTAGGGACCTTTGGCAGGGCAGTGACCCACTAGCGAGGCCTAGACCCCGGGCATCAGTCATGACATTACCCCCCTCATGAAGGATGGTGGTGCCTTGACACAGACACAGGTTAACTTCATGCCTCACATCCACTGGTGACGTCTCTTACTTACTCTCTGCTCTGACTTCCCCTTCAGCCTAGGAACTGTGTGTGTGTGTCCTGTAGAAAGTGTGTGTGTTTGTGTCGTACCTCTGACTTGAGTTTGGCCCCATTCACAGGTCTGTCTCTTCCATTCACAAACTACTCAGCCATTTAAAGCATATCTATAACATCTCTATGTATATTTCATGTATATTTCATGTATAAGCTATGTATGTTTCATGTAAGTCTCTGTCTAGGGCACAGACAAGTGACAAACATGTTAGGAATTCATTTGTTTTCCCCCATTTCAGATCTCTCACTTGTTGTCTGTTCTCTGTCAGACTAGCATACTTCCTGTAGCTCAAACCTAACCCAACTGAGCCACTGTGTTGTGCACTGCTTTTATGCTCAGTAATTAGTGTGCGTTTAGATTTTACAGAGAGAGAGTGTGCGAGAGTGTGTATGAGAGAGTGAGAGGTACAGTGTATTAATAGAGGGATAGACAGTGGAGAGAGAGAGTGGGGAGGAGGAGAGAGCGAAAGAGGGAGCAGGGGGTGGGGGGGGGGGGGGGCAGAGAGGGAGAAACGGAGGTTGCGATGCAAGCACAGCCATGTTTGATACCTGTGTGTTTTTTCTCTCTCTGGCGCTGAGGTTTGATTTGAATATCAAAGCCCATCTTCCCTCCGAGCAGGTGATGCTGCCTGCGGCGCCCGACACCCTTTGACAGGTGGTCCCCGCCGGCGTGTGTCTGAGAATGTGTGAGAGTGTGTGTTCGTGAGTGTGAGGCCGGCTGTGTGTGTGCGTATGCAGGCTGTGTTTGTGTGCGTGTACTTTGTGAAGAAACGTGGCTCTTGTCAGCGAGATACGACAACCTTCTCCCCTCCCAGCCTTATTGAAGTTACACATTAAACTCCCGGAACGGCGCTGCACGGTGCGGCAGTGAAGTTGTGTGAGCACCGAGCACCGAGCGCGGCGGTTTATATTTCTATTTGCGGCTGGCGGGCTCAGTGAGGCAGATAGCAGGTATGATGCATTGAAGTAAGCTTTTTCCCTTTTTGTTTGTTGTATTTCTGTCTTCCTGTCTTGGCTTGCCAATACCTTGATCAGCAGGGATTGTATGCTGAGCCTTTAGCAGAAGGAACTGTTTTGACCTCACGTGACCTCTATGATTATGATCCAGCCTGTTCAGGCCTGTGGGTTGGAGTTGGACAGCAGCCATGCTGACTCAATCATAGAGCTGAGTTGTGTGTGTGTGGCTCCTAACCTGTTTACAGACAATATGGCCATAATGGCACTCCTAGGGAAATGTCGCTCCCCCGACCGTTGCATTTCTCTCCTCTGAATGTTGTCATTACATAGGGATCATTACACAAGTTATCATGCAACTAAATGACACACATTTGCAGACACACACAGACACACACAGATATACATACACACACGGACACACACGCTACACTACACTAAATTGCAAAATGCTGAATCCCAGGGCAGTAAAGTGTCCCAGTGATATGTGTCTCAGTAGGGGGGTAAGTCTCTAGTGTATGTTGTGTCTGATCACACCTGTTGTGGAAGTGTGATCCACAGGGGGCTGGCAGTGTTACCCGCTGGGGCATCGTGTGTGTGTGTGTGTGTGTGTGTGTGTGTGTGTGTGTGTGTGTGTGTGTGTGTGTGTGTGTGTGTGTGTGTGTGTGTGTGTGTGTGTGTGTGTGTGTGTGTGTGTGTGTGTGTATCAGCAGTGAGCCAACAGGACAGGAAACAGCAGGAACCCCTGCTTCAGGCTCCCAGGAAGTAGAAGGTGACTGAGGGCAGATTTCTCACATCCACCTCTGATATTAGCTTGGCTATACCCGTGAGTCCTTCAGGACAGATGGGCTGCTTTTCAATGGAAAGTGCCATGGTGTGATATTCTTTGTTCATTGTATTAACATCTCACACCAAAGCAAGTCATTCAGTAGTGTTGCTGGTTTTGATCAGTATGTCCTTTAGAGGTAATACTCTACAGTAGCAGTAGGGGGCACTGTGGTGCTACTATTGATGTGTGAGGCTATGGCTAATCAGCAAGTTTTAAGCAGACACTGAATCCTACACACTCTGATCAAACACATACAACTCTGACTGTCGTTCTATGATGTGTGATGTATGCCGTTTAGCGGACGCTTTTGTCTAAAGCGACTTAGTAATTTTAAGTATTGGTGGTCCCGGGAATCGAACCCACTATCCTGCCGTTTTAAGTACCAGTGGTGTGAAGTACTTAAGTAAAAATACTTGAAAGTACTACTAAAGTCGTTTTTTTCTTTACTTTACTGTTATGTTTTTTTTGACAACTTTTACTTTTACTTTACTACATTCCTAAGGAAAATTACGTACTTTTTACTACATACATTTCCCCTAACACTCAGAAGTACTCGTTACATTTTGAAAGGATAGCAGGACAGGCTTACACTGGATACTCAGTGTAAGCCTGGACAGCACACACTTATGAAGAGAGCATCCCTGGTCATCCCTACAGCCTCTGATCTGGAGGACTCAGTAAACACATGCTTTGTTTGTAAATGATGTCTGAGTGTTGGAGCATGCCCCTGGCTATCCGTAAATAAAAAAATCTAAGAAAATGGTGCCGCCTGGTTTGCTTAATATGAGGAATTTGAAAAGATGTGTACTTTTACTTTTGATACTTAAGTGTATTTAAAACCAAATACATTTAAACTTTTACTCAAGTAGTATTTTACTGGGTGACTTTCACTTTTAATTGATTTTCTGTTAAGGTATTTTCTATTAAGGTATCTTTACTTTTACTCAAGTATGACAATTGGGTACTTTTCCCGCCGCTGGCACGCACCATGCTCTACGGACTGAGCTACAGAGGACCGAATATTACATGTAACAGCATGTGAGATAGCCGTGTTTTCACCACTGCTGATGATGTAAGAAAGGCTTTATTAATACATTTGATTTGATTTGATTCATTAGGGTGACCACATTGGATTGTGCGGGACAGTCCCTCATTTTGGCCCTTTGTCCAGCGTCCCGCAACCAAACAATCATGTTCCACATTTGATCAGCAAATTAATTTAAGAAATAAGTTGATTTGTCTCATATTTCAGTCAGACATTCCGACCTGTGAGTATATCATAAGGATGTGTTACTGGTGACGTTAAACACTTCTCCAATCGTTGTTGAGAGCTGATATTATACACATTTTAAATGTGGTCACCCTAGTGTTCATACATCTGTTGGTGTATATTCCATCTGGTTCCAATGTCACATCAGTCCATCTACTGTACTAAAAGGATCCATAG
The DNA here is from genome assembly GCF_045679555.1 of Salvelinus alpinus. Taxonomy (NCBI): domain Eukaryota; kingdom Metazoa; phylum Chordata; class Actinopteri; order Salmoniformes; family Salmonidae; genus Salvelinus; species Salvelinus alpinus. The sequence goes on from NC_092093.1 coordinate 76,476,578, forward strand.
AGCAGAGAGCAGAATATCTAGTGTTCACCACCACCACACATTCCTCCCTGACGAACATCACGGTCGTCAGGGATGTAAGGTTGCTGGTTTGGGGATGTAATGCGTCATCTCCACAAATGAACTTGATTAAAAGGAAATTGTATCAGACGTACAAATACTGTGTGTCATCCTCTGAGGTTGGAATGTCTTCTGTTGTGCGCGCCACAGACGTATATCACATGTTGGTATATGGACGAGACATCATCCTCCGTGCCTTTGGTCTTGGTCTCACAGAGGGAGGTTAATAGCCTAACGGTATTGGATGATTCTAGGCCATGGGGAGGATGGAGGTATCTACAGCCAATCTTCGGTGATACCCCAGGACTTAGATCTTTACAGCAACGAGTGGCGAAAGCGGTCTAAGACACTGCGTCTCAGTGCTAGAGGCGTCACTACAGACCCTGGTTTGATTCCAGGCTGTATCACAACCGGCCATGATTGGCCCTAGCGTCGTCCGGGTTAGGGTTTGGCCGGGGTAGGTTCATCATTGTAAATAATAATTTGTTCTTAACCTTTCTAGGGTATGTGGGACGGTAGCGTCTCACCTCGTCAGCAGCCAGTGAAACTGCAGGGCGCCAAATTCAAAACAACAGAAATCCCATAATTAAAATTCCTCAAACATACATGTATTTTACACCATTTTAAAGATACACTTGTTGTAAATCCAGCCACAGTGTCCGATTTCAAATAGGCTTTACAACGAAAGCAAACCAAACGATTATGTTAGGTGAGTGCCTATTCACAGAAAAACACAGCCATTTTTCCAGCCAAAGAGAGGAGTCACAAAAAGCAGAAATATAGATAAAATGAATCACTAACCTTTGATGATCTTCATCAGATGACACTCATAGGACTTAATGTTACACAATAGATGTATGTTTTGTTCGGTAAAGTTCATATTTATATCCAAAAATCTCAGTTTACATTGGCGCGTTATGTTCAGTATTTCCAAAACATCCGGTGATTTTGCAGAGAGCCACATCAATTTCCAGAAATACTCATCATAAATGTTGATGAAAATACAAGTGTTATACATGGAATTTTAGATCCACTTCTCCTTAATGCAACCGCTGTGTCAGATTAAAAAAAAACTTTACGGAAAAAGCAAACCATGCAATAATCTGAGTACGGCGCTCAGACGACAAATCAACCCAAAGAGATATCCACCATGTTGAAGTCAACATAAGTCAGAAATAGCATTATACATATTCACTTACCTTTGATGATCTTCATCAGAATGCACTCCCAGGAATCCCAGTTCCACAATAAATGTTTGTTTTGTTCGATAATGTCCATCATTTATGTCCAAATTCCTCCTTGTTGTTCGCGCTTTCAGTACACAATCTAAACTCATGACGCGCGTGCAAGTCCAGCGGAAAGTACGGACGAAAAGTCCAAAAAGTTCCGTTACAGTCTGTAGAAACATGTCAAACGATGTATAGAATCAATCTTCAGGATGTTTTTAACATAAATCTTCAATAATGTTCCAACTGGAGAATTCCTTTGTCTTCAGAAATGCGATGGAACGCAGCTAACTCTCACATGAACGCGCATGGTCAGCGCATGGTCAGCTCGTGGCACTCTGGGAGAGACCTTACTCAATCTCCTCTCATTCGCCCCCACTTCACAGTAATACTGCCCCCTACCCCAAAGAAGTTAACTGACTTGTCTAGTTAAATAAAATACAATCTCTCCACACAGTAGGGACTGGAGCCAGCACAGCTCTAAACTACAAGCGGTCTATCTCACTATCTTTCTTCTTTCTTCACCTCTACTGAAGAAAAGAGAAGAAAGTATGTTGTTTCCCAAAGGGGGGAGGGGAGGAGGAGGAGAGAGATGGAGGGAGAGACGGAGGGAGAGAGAGAGACGGAGACAGACACTTATTACTGCTCCTCTGTGGGTTGTTGTACACCATCTTTATTTATTAAGTTGAACCTTTATTTAACTAGGCAAGTCAGTTCAGAATTGTATTTTATTTACAATGACGGCCTACCCCGGCCAAACCCGTACGACGCTGGTCCAATTGTGCGCCGCTCTAAGTGACTCCCAATCACAGCCGAATGTGATTCAGCCTGGATCTGTGAAATTTCTCCAAATGATAGGCTTTGTCTTTCTCCTCCCTGGCTATATGCTTTACGTGGGTGCATGTGTATGCTTTGCATTTAAGCATAGAGCTCTATGGGCCTAGTATGATTCATTTTTCTGCCCTGTACGATCCTCTCTCCTAAACATTGAACATCGGGGGGTGCGAATCCAACACTGTACCACTAATCTCTAATGGGACTGATTGTACTGTGTGTGTGTGTACGCGGCCTTCTGTGTCCTGTGTGTGTAAGTATGTTTAGTACAGGGAGTTACTGATGTGGTATTGCATATCCAGAGTTACGTCTAGGGCTGTTACCGCCACGCCGGCGGTCATGAGTCATGACTGCAGTCAAATTCCACCTGACCGTTTAGTCATGTTAACTAAGCTTCTCCAAAACTGTGCTCTGATGCTGCTGATGTTCATTAGTAGCCTACCAAACTTGCTAACTGCCTGGTACTCAGCATGCTATTGTCCCTCTAATTACTCTGACATCAATGCAAATGTAATTGAAAATCAAATCAAACACTTCATGAGAGCCTATGAGCCCATGTTGCGCAAAATTTCTATCGGCTATGCAATTGCATGAGAAAACAGAGTCATGGCCTCTACTAAAAAGAGGAGGATCCCATCAGCTTTCTATAGGCTAGGCCTAGTATATTTATTTCTCAACGTTCCTAATATTAAGCACATTGCTTAAATTTACAAGAGGAGTATAGTCTACCTGGTTGGCATGAAAATGAACCACGGGAAAAACGTCCTCCGTTCGCTATTTAAGTGCATAGATGACATGTATTTTGTTCCCCCTGCATCTGTTCTGAGACAGGTGCATGATAATGGTCCAATTTGAAATCAAAACTAATTTCACACATATATTATTTAGTGTATGTGAAGACAATATTGTCACCCACCAGACTATTCTTAATTTAATCTTATCACTTGTGATGCCCAGTGTGTGCAGTAAGGCAAGACACAGCGCATGCTGGTGACTTTTTCAAATCCTAGTTGCACACCTCATGTAGCCTAGCCCATTGGCCTATATGTTTTGATAAGGTTTGTATCACAACTAAAGTGGCACATATATCATCCACTTTAGAATTGGTATAGAGCATAACTGGCATACATAAGTGGCGCGTGAGTTTTTCATTTTCAAAATGCACCTGCGTTACTATAAAGTTCAGTTTTTATCTTGAAATTGATCTTTATTATTAAGGTCCATTTTTATGGTGAAAATGATCTTCCTCAAACTTAAACTCAAGCGCTGCCTATGTACAGTTGAAGTCGGAAGTTTGCATACACCTTAGCCAAATACATTAAACTCCGTTTTTCACAATTCCTGACATTTAATCCTTGTAAAAATTCCCTGTTTTAGGTCAGTTTAGGATCACCACTTTATTTTAAGAATGTGAAATGTCAGAATAATAGTAGAGAGAATTATTTATTTCAACTTTTATTTCTTTCATCACATTCCCATTGGGTCAGAAGTTTACATACGCTCAATTAGTATTTGGTAGCATGCCTATAAATTGTTTAACTTGGGTCAAACGTTTCGGGTAGTCTTCCACAAGCTTCCCACAGTAAGTTGGGTGAATTTTGGCCCATTACTCCTGACAGAGCTGGTGTAACTGAGTCAGGTTTGTAGGCCCCTTGCTCGCACACGCTTTTTCAGTTCTGCCCACACATTTTCTATGGGATTGAGGTCAGGGCTTTGTGATGGCCACTCCAATACTTGTCCTTAAGCGATTTTGCCACAACTTTGGAAGTATGCTTGGGGTCATTGTCCATTTGGAAGACCCATTTGCAACCAAGCTTTAACTTCCTGATTGATGTCTTGAGATGTTGCTTCAATATATCCACATAATTTTCCTGCCTCATGATGCCATCTATTTTGTGAAGTGCACCAGTCCCTCCTGCAGCAAAGCACCCACACTACATGATGCTGCCACCCCCGTGCTTCACGGTTGGGATGATGTTCTTTGGCTTGCAAGCCTCCCCCTTTTTCCTCCAAACACATGGTTATGGCCAAACAGTTTGTTTCATCAGACCAGAGGACATTTCTCCAAAAAGTACGATCTTTGTCCCCATGTGCAGTTGCAAACCGTAGTCTGGCTTTTTTATGGCGGTTTTGGAGCAGTGGCTTCTTCCTTGCTGAGTGGCCTTTCAGGTTATATCGATATAGGACTCATTTTCCTCTGAATATAGATGCTTTTGTTTCTTCACAAGGTCCTTTCCTGTTGTTCTGGGATTGATTTGCGCTTTTCGCACCAAAGTACGTTCATCTCTAGGAGATATACCGCTCAGGAAGGAGACACGTTCTGACTGCTGCGTGGTCCAATGGTTTTTGTACAGATGAACGTGGTACCTTCAGACATTTGGAAATTGCTCCCAAGGATGAACCAGACTTGTGGAGGTCTACTTTTTGTGGAGGTCTACAGACACTTTGGCCGCAAGGCATGGATTGTTTTAGGCATTAAGGCCACACAAGGGGGTTGCTGCCGGGAAATTCGAGGCCTGGTGAGAATATTATCAAGTGCTTGTCAAATTGTGAACGAGAGACTGATGAAGTGTGTGCAGAAGAAAGTAGAGCTCATGCCTTTCCTGCGATTCGATTCAAATCATCATTAGTCGCATCATGCAGCCTTAGAATGTATTAAAAATTAAAACATATGCTTGTATAACAACTAAAGTTACATAAATAACTCTAAATTAAGCATATAGGAGCACCTGTTTCTTTGTTAATCGCTCAACACAGAATAGCCACGTGCGCACTCCCTCGGAAATCGTTTGGAGAAAATATCCTTTCTATTTTATTCAGCTATGTTCAATTGCATTCTTCATAACATAAAGTAATATAAAATAATGCCACAGAATTCTAAGCAAATCTTGTCTGTTAAATTAACTAGTGTAGCCGACAGCCATATGGCATAGCCAGATCAAGTCAAATCAAAGTGTATTTGTCACGTGCGCCGAATACAACAGGTGTAGACCTTACAGTGAAATGCTTACTTACAGGCTCTAACCAACAGTGCAAAAAAGGTATTAGGTGAACAATAGTTAAGTAAAGAAATAAAACAACAGTGCCGAACATAAGGACAACTCAGAGAATGCTATTCTGTTCTTCTGAAATAGTCTACATTTTCTTCATATCATGTTTCTTTAGACCTGTCTAAAATAAATATTGGATTTATTGTGATTTTGTAGGCTATATTAAATGGATGTATTAGACTTTTTAAAATGTAGAGGTTCCAAAGGTCTGCAACAGTGGCTTGCTAAACCTGTTTAATAATTCATGTTCAATTTCCGTGAGACCGGCAGTTGTTTGCTTGACAATCACCGCCACAGCCCTAGTTATGTCTCGTGCTGTTTCAGTTTAATTGATCATTGCGTTAGAGCTTGCTACCCGACATGAGCCCGATGGGCCCCGACATTATACATTGGGTTAGGGCCGGGTAGGGCCTGTTGTTTTCATCAATAACTAGGGTACGGGTAGGGCTCGGGTATCACTAAATTGATCATTAACATTTTGAACCTGAGCCATTTGCTTGTGCTCTGCTGCGCTGTACATATCATGGTGTCAGAAGTTCTTCAACCTTGTTAAATATAAGACCAGAACATTGTCAGAATCCACAGGAGAGATTTTACAGAAAATAATGTTGAGAGTGTTGAAAAGTAGCTAGTTTACAGCTACTGCTCTCTGTCTCGTCATTGAGCAGAACAAATCAAATCAAACTGTATTTGATACAACAGGTTCCTGTGAAATGCTTACTTACTACAAGCCCTTAACCAACAGTGCAGTTGGAGAAAGAGTTAAGAAATATTTACCAAATAATATAAAGTAAAAAATTATAAAAAGTAACATAAAAAAATAACAATAACGAGGCTGTATACTAGGGGTACCGGTACCGAGTCAATGTGCGGGGTTACAGATTAGTCAAGGTCATTTGTACATGTAAGTAGGGGGTAACGTGACTATGCATAGATAATAAACAGCGAGTAGCGTCAGTGTAAAAAAAAATGGGTGGGGGGGGGGGTCAATGTAAATCATCTGGGTGGCCATTTGATTACAGCAAGCGGTGTTGCTATGGATTGGATACTCACACAAGCAGAACCATGCACAGAGCGCGAGCACCGCAGGGAGCGAGGGACAGACAGACGAGCAGCTAATGGATATTAACGGAGGCTGTTATTTCTGATTTCAGGCAGGGCCTTAAAGCTGCAATATGTAACTTTTTGGGGCGACCCGACCAAATTCACATAAAATATATGTTATAGATCTGTCATTCTCATTGAAAGCAAGTCTAAGAAGCGGTAAATCTGTTCTATATTCGCTATTTCTATGGTTCCTGTTCTTAAGTTTTTTTTTGCGTCTTTTACTTTGGGTTTTGTACTCCAGCTTCAAACAGCTGAAAATACAATATTATGGGTTATGGAAAATATATTTCATACCGATTTAGATGGTAAAATGATTCTCTACACTATACTTGCTTGTTTTGTCACATAAACTGAAATTAGGTGAACTGTTAGAATTTTAGCAGCCAGGAAATGGCGGAGCGATTTCTGCATCGTGCATTGTTAAATTTGTCAGAAGCAATCGGGCCTGGGTAGGATAGTGCCTGAACATCGCTGGCATGGGTATGGCTTGGGCTTAAAATTCATGCCCATGCAGGGCACCACACTGCATTTCTGCGGACCACTTGGGGACAGGATACTCCTGTGTGGTTATGGACAGGCTCCCCCTGCCTTTATGAAGTCTCTGAAGAGGATACGGATGCTATAAATCACTTTTATCAGACAGAGACACGCAACAGATGGTTTAGCCGTTAGCCCGACTACCTCCCACTCATCCCGCTACTTTACACTCACCCAGTGTTCTTTTCCCTTTGCGAGGAAGTCTCCACTTTCAGTGCACTTTACCAACTCCTTACCGCTACTTTAACCTAATCTCAGCCTCGTCTTCTCGTCGATAGAACTTCAGAATCATCATCACTCACTTAGCGGCGTGCGTGCTAGCATCAAAAGCCTTCTGGCCTAGCGGTGGTTAACTTCAGGCTTTAGTGAATACCCGTCTTTAACACTTCTATCCTCTCTCCGTCTCCCAGCTGAGCCGGAACCTGCATTGTGTTTGAGTCTTCGTGTTTAAGACGGGAAGTTCAGTGCAGCATATTTGATGATTTTGGAGAAGAGGGATTGCGTCCTGATAGGAGAGAGGAAGGGAGAGAGAAAAGAGGAAGAGGGAGGATTTTGTGAAGTTTGGTTAATCATCCACTAATCACCAGCTCAAATGCTTGATCACTACAAGATGAGTGTTCACACTGACACGGTTGAGGCATGAGACGTTTTACCAAGGACATGTTACATCACCGACACAGTCCGTCAGGGCATTGCACTCACAGAATGTCAGTCACAGGGGTGCGTCAGGTTAGGATACGACTTTGACTTTTCCCGGCATTAAGATGTACTGCAGCTCTCTTTCAACCAAGATCATGTTTTTGTAATTCCTAGTGACGGACTTGACACAGTGTCATGCTAAACCTGTAATGGTGATCAGGTACGTTTAAAGCAGAAGAGAGCATGGTCTGTCTATCCCTCTATCTTTCGCTGTCTCTCTGTCTCTCTGTCTCTCTCTCTCTCTCTCTCTCTCTCTCTCTCTCTCTCTCTCTCACACACACACACTCACTTAAACACCCATAAACGCCAGTGGACCCTGATATGCTGTGGGTCGGGGCGGTGATGCAATGTCTGTAATGTAATGTCAACCTCTCTCCACAAAGATAGTGTCCTAGTCTCAGTCCTAGTTTCAGTCCATCTCTTTGTTCTAACTGCCCATAGCCCTGAGGGGTTCATAACCCTCTATATATCATTATGATTCTGTGTGTGTGTGTGTGTGTGTGTGTGTGTGTGTGTGTGTGTGTGTGTGTGTGTGTGTGTGTGTGTGTGTGTGTGTGTGTGTGTGTGTGCGTGTGCGTGTGCGTGCACGTGTGTTCTGGTGGTCTCCAGTGACTCGGCCAGCATTGCATCAAAGTGTCTCTCTCTAGTATTTATCACTGTCCCCACTATGATGATACTGCCCGCCTGGCTGCGGTGGCCGCTGACAAGTGAGGTTTATAGTGGTGATTTCATCTCCCAGGCAGCGGCGTCCGTTCAGCTCCCGTCAACTCCCATCCAAAACCAGAATGAAAGGATTGGCTTTTTATATTTGCTCTCTCTCTCTTGTGTAAGAAGAATGGCCAAGTCCTAATCAACAGAGGAGAAAGCAGACGTTTTATACCGAGTGGTTGAGCTTTGCCACTTCGGATGCATCCCAAATGGCACCATATGCCCTATGTAGTGCACTACTTTTGACCAGAGCCCTATGAGTTGTGGTCAAAAGTAGTGCATTACATAGGTAGTAGGGTGCCATTTGGGACATATTCTTCGTCTCGGTCCAGCATGGAGGGTTTATTGGAGGGCACTTTAGTGAGAGTAAGTTTTACAGGCCATTGCTCATAGAGTAGTCATAAAGACAAATAGGACACATCTCTTTATGATCTGCCCGTAAGTGCTTCTACTCTGCTATTCTCACAGGCGTCACAAAAAGGGTTTTGTGGGTGTTTATGTGTGGGTGTGCATGTGCCAGCCAAACAGTGTTAATAATGTCAGGCCTTTTTTCTCTGACCTCTGTGTTGATAACTTCCTGAATTCATCCTCTCCTTTGGCAGTGTGAAATGCCACTTTCTGTTCTCTCTCTCTCTCTTTCTGTCTTTCTCTTCTTTCTCTCCTGTCTCTCCTGTCTCTCCTGTCTCGCCTGTCTCTCCTGTCTCGCCTGTCTCTCCTGTCTCTCCTGTCTCTCTGGCGATGGGCAGAGTAGAGGTCAGAACACGTGCGCCCAGGTTGGTGTTTTCCATTGGTTGAATTGTGTCGCATGTTAGAACTACTGTACAATGGCCTTAGTCATCAACTCAATCTTATTCACTTTATCCACCCACAAACCATCTGCTCTCTCTCTCTCCCTATATCTCTCCCAGCTCTCTCTCTTGTTATCTCTCTTGCTCTCTCTCTCTCTCTCCCTATATCTCTCCCCAGCTCTCTCTCTCGTTATCTCTCTTGCTCTCTCTCTCTCTCCCTATAACTCTCCCCAGCTGTCTCTCTCTTTATCTCTCTTGCTCTCTCTCTCTCCCTATAACTCTCCCCAGCTCTCTCTCTCGTTATCTCTCTTGCTCTCTCTCTCTCCCTATAACGCTCCCCAGCTGTCTCTCTCTCTTTATCTATCTTGCTCTCTCTCTCTCCCTATAACTCTCCCCAGCTGTCTCTCTCTTTATCTCTCTTGCTCTCTCTCTCTCCCTATAACTCTCCCCAGCTATCTCTCTCTCGTTATCTCTCTTGCTCTCTCTCTCTCCCTATAACTCTCCCCAGCTGTCTCTCTCATTATCTCTCTTGCTCTCTCTCTCTCCCTATATCTCTCCCCAGCTGTCTCTCTCGTTATCTCTCTTGCTCTCTCTCTCCCTATAACTCTCCCCAGCTATCTCTCTCTCTTTATCTTTCTTGCTCTCTCTCTCCCTATAACTCTCCCCAGCTGTCTCTCTCGTTATCTCTCTTGCTCTCTCTCTCTCCCTATAACTCTCCCCAACGGTCTCTCTCTCTTTATCTCTCTTGTTCTCTCTCTCCCTATAACTCTCCCCCTGTCTCTCTCTCTCTATCTCTCTTGCTCTCTCTCTCTCTCCCTATAACTCTCCCAGCTGTCTATCTCTCTCTCTCTCTCTCTCTCTCTCTCTCTCTCTCTCTCTCTCTCTCTCTCTCTCACGCTTGCTCTCCCTCTCCCTCTCCCTCTTGCTCTCTCTCTCTTGCTCTCTCTCTCTCTCTCTCTCTCTCTCTCTCTCTCTCTCTCTCTCTCTCTCCTCTCTCTCTCTCCTCTCTCTCTCCTCTCTCTCTCTCTCTCTCTCTCTCCTCTCTCTCTCTCCTCTCTCTCTCTCCTCTCTCTCTCTCCTCTCTCTATCTCTCTCTCTCTCTCTCTCTCTCTCTGTAGTTTGTGTTGTATTGGGTATGAGATTGAGATGAGCCCAGTAGATGAACTCATGGTCAAGGCATTAGCATCACAGTGCTGAATGGGGGATACTCTACACCCCATTTCTCTTCCCACTCACTGATAAGAAGCTCATTAGGCATTAAATGTACATAAATGGCCTCAGTCCTGTAATGTTATCTGGATGAGTAACTCTCACCGTCGCGGGTTGGTGTGTGTCTGTGTGCACCCATGTTTATTAGTGTGTGTTTGTGATTGTTTGTGTGGCACAGTGTGATAATCCTCTATCAGATGAAACCGTGGAGAGAGGGAGTCGAAGAGACGAGAGAGAAGAGGGAGAGATGCGTATCTGTGGTGCTGTATGTGCACCTCCCTCCCTCCCTCCTCTCTATCCCTCCCGCGCCTACCTTCCTCCCCATGTTAAACCTATTAACAGTAATCTCCATCCCACCCCAGGCAGGCAGTCAGCCACGTTCTGCCTGGTCCACTCTTTTTCTCTGTTGTCCTGTGTACACACAGCACATAGAGCAGTCTAATAGAATTCACTCTGGAACTCTGGGAGGGAAATGGTTCTTCCTGCCTTATGGTGCTGTCAAGTAATTTACCTATTGTGGATATCAGATCATCTGGGTGATTTGGCTAGGGTGCACTTATAGTATAGGGCCACTATATCCCTCTATGTGTTTGTGTTTGTGTGTGTGTGTGTGTGTGTGTGTGTGTGTGTGTGTGTGTGTGTGTGTGTGTGTGTGTGTGTGTGTGTGTGTGTGTGTGTGTGTGTGTGTGTGTGTGTGTGTGTGTGTGTGTGTGTGTGTGTGTGTGTGTGTGTGTGTGTTAGCCATGGCTTTGTAGATGAATAAAGATTAATGGTAGGTTTACATTTCCTCCTCCCAAAGCTGTGAATCACTTCCTCCTCAGATTGTCTCCCTCTTGCGTTCAGACTGTCCATGTTCTCTATCAGGTCCTCAGTGGTCAGGCAGTCGACTGGCTAATAGGGCACAGACACAACGGCTGCATTTAAACAGGCAGCCCAATTCAGATCTTTAGCCAATCTGTTGCATATCTGATACCTATCGGATATTTTACCTAATGTGTAAACATCAGAAAAACACATGGAATCTGATCTTTTGTCTTTGGATTTATACCACCTCCATATGTGGACCTTACCTTGTGCTACCGTCCAGAGGTTTCGCAAGGGTACGTTCTGTTTAACTACACCGGTAATCAGTCTGGTAATACGAAGCTAATGTGGATCTCAATCCTGATACAAACCCGATCTTCCATATGTAACCTCTGTCTGGATGCTAAGGTCAGATTTGTTTTTGTTGCTCTGAAGTTTTATTTTAATAATAAAAAATAAAACGATTTTTCCACCACGATCAACAAAACACCAAATTATGGAATTTCTCGTGGTAGAATGGTGTCGCATCCCCCCAGTAGAGTTCCAGACACGTGTAGAATTTATTCCGAGGCGCATTGAAGCTGTTCTGGTGGCTCGTGGTGGCCCAACGCCCTATTAAGCCACTTGTTGGTGTTTCCTTTATTTTGGCAGTTACCTGTATGTATTATGGTTTGCTATAGTCTGTCTTTTATTCCACCATTTTGTTAAGATTGATAAGATTATGTATTGTGTAGATGTTTTATAAATGGAAAAGTCACTTATACATGGACTTAAATATTTAAATGATCTATTATGTGGGTAAGAGATAATCAATTGGTTACAGCTTTTACATTATCTAAACAATGAGACACCATCCATCATGCTTTGCCATGCTCCCATGCTCTGTAATCAGTGGATATGCTGATGCCACAGCTTTACATGAATACAGATGAGGAGGAGTCCTCCCCTTTACACACACCTTCCAGTACTGCTTGATTAATGAAATGCGTTTTAGATGGCATTGTCTCCTCCCCTGGGGGGGGGGGGGGGGGGGGGTTAATGACACAAGGTAGCACGACATGTGAACGGATCACAGTTCCATAGCCACAGGCAGAACAGCAGAAACTGGATCAGCAACACGAGCAGGTGGACTGGGGACAGCCAGGAGTCGTCAGGCCAGGTAGTGCTGAGGCATGGTCCTAGGGCTCAGGTCCTCCGGGAGGGGAGAGAGAGATGGGAGAATTAGAGGGAGCATAGTTAAGATCACACAGGACACCAGATATAACAGACTGACCCTAGCCCCCCGGCACATAGACTATTGCAGCATAGATACTGTAGACTGAGGGGTGCGGTGGGGGGGAGATCACGTCAGTGACTTAACCCACTAAGGTCGAGTGTAGAGATAAAAGCCTGGAACGACGTGATGCATCCCTCATAGTGACGTCGTGGGAGAGCCCGAGCAAGCCAGTGACTCAGCCTCTGTAATAGGGTCAGAGGCAGAGAATCCCAGTGGAGAGAGGGGAGCCGGGCAGGCATCGACATTAAGGATGGTTTGTCTCTCCAGTGCATTGCCGTACACCTTCGCACCCCTGGGCCAGACTACAATCAATCATAGGACCTACTGAAGAGATGAGTCTTCAGTAAGGACTTAAAGGTTATAAACCGAGTCTGCGTCTCTCACATAAATTGGCAGACCATTCCATAAAAATGGAGTTCTATAGTATAGTATAGTATAGTATGGTGTGTGTGTGTGTGTGTGTGTGTGTGTGTGTGTGTGTGTGTGTGTGTGTGTGTGTGTGTGTGCGTGTGCGTGTTATGTCTGTGTGTGTTTATTGTTATAGTGCTGGCTGACTCTTAATAAAGCAAGGCGTGTGTCTCCTGGGCTGATCCATGCTGGCAGCCCTCCATACAGACAGGCCCTCCTGTGTCCCAGAGCCCATGACCTCATCATTATGAGACGGCCCAGAGCGGCACATCTCACTGAATAATTCAACCATTTATTTTGGAGATTATTTTAGTGAGTGAAGCCTCCTCTTCTCTCTCTCTCTCACACACACGCAAACACACACACACACACACACACACACACACACACACACACACACACACACACACACACACACACACACACACACACACACACACACACACACACACACACACACACACACACACACACACACACACACACACACACACACACACACTTCTGATGCCCCCCAATGATGTTGTCTTTAATAATACATGAGTGTAGGTCAGTGGGGATAGGCTTGAACTTCAGCTCTCATCAACAGAGAGAGGGGGCAGAGATGGCATCATGGTACCCTCTGTAACCTGATCCTACTGTATGTGGAACAAAATGGTCTTCAAACTCACCGCTCCTGTTTCCTAGCTGAAAGGGGTTTTGGACGTGAGGGTGTGTGTGGGCAGCGGCGTGTGTGTGAAGCTTCCTGTGACACACACACACACACACACACACACACCACACACACACACCACACACACACACACACACACACACACACACACACACACACACACACACACACACACACACACACACACACACACACACAGAGAGAGAGAGACACACACAGCGCTCCCCTCACCTCTCTGCAGATGGCAGGACAGTCTGACTCCCCTTCACACAAGCCATTGCTGCAATACCACGCTCGCAATGCCATGCTGCAAACGCTCACGGCTGTCAGCACTGTGTGTGTCTTCTACAGCTCGCTCTGTTGGAGTGTGTGTGTCTCCCCAGACTCAGGGTGGGTGTGTGTGTGTTCAGGTTTCATGTCACAGGTGGCTTGTGCCCTGTGGTTGTAGGGAGAGCACTGACCTGTGAAATCTAGATGAAGTTCACGTGCTCAAATGACTGTAATTCTATCAGACAGACGGCTCAGGCACAATGGTGAACATCTGTGTGGGGCCATCACAGGATTTCCAGGCAGGGCACTCAGGCATCATCATGGTCCGCACAAGATGTCTTACATGGACTGTTTAATCTCACCTCCCAGGCTTATTCCTTCCCTCTCACACTTAAAGGAAAGATTCCCACATTTTAAATGTTATATTGTTTTTGTGCATCTCTGATTCTATCGATTCCCTGGGTCATTTCAATCATACATGTCAGATTTAAATTCTGGCCTATTTCAAAATGTGGGAGGTTGTCTTCTCTCGAATGAGCCATTGATCATATTTTTGCAATATTCCAACCTCGAGGAATGTGTAATTTAACTCTTCAGTCCAGGGTGCGTTGCATGGTTTTGTTCCATGGCCGTTGTGAATGTCAGACTCCACTTTGTGAGGCAAATCGATCTGCACGTTGAACATGGTGAGATTGTAGACTCCTAAATTGATAGTGCAGTTTGTTTAGGTTATTTTACAGCTAACTAGCTGGTGATTATTGACTTTGGCATTATTGTGTGTTGCTACGTTTGCTAGCTGGCCACCTAGCTAGCTAGCCAGCCAGCCAGCCAGCCAGCCAGCCAGCCAGCCAGCCAACCAGCCAGCCCATAGAGAGAGCATTGCTTTGTAGTCAACTTCAGCTGCAATAGATTTCCGCAATGATTTTCACATGTTGCTACCAACCTTGTTATAACGACAAAATGAAACATTTGTTCACCCAAAAATATTGTTCTGATATAATAGTTTTATTTAACACAGTAAATTATAGGAATGATTGGTTTTGGGTGGATTGTCTTAAGGGGAAAACCTAGTCAGTTGTACAAGCATTCAACTGAAATGTGTCTTCCACATTTAACCCAACCAGAGAGGTGCAGGGGGCTGCCTTAAAACGGCATCCACGGCGCACAGTGGGTTAACTGCCTTGCTCAGAGGCAGAACGACAGATATTAATCTTGTCAGCTCGGGGATTCGATCCAGCAACCTTTTTATTACTGGCCCAACGCTCTAACCACTAGGCTACCTGCCGCCTCAGGGTGACAGTAAAGATATTGTGGACATTTAGACGTGGAGGAAAGAGATCAAATCAGAAACCAGGTGTCATCCACTCATCCCCTCCTCCCTCCGTCCATCATCCCTCTCGTCTCTAATTAACAAAGGAGAGAAAAAAATATCTGACGCATCTGTCTGGTTTTGGCGAAGAACGAGGGGTCAGTGGGCTGGGCAGGAGGACTGTATTCAATTACCCCCCTCTCCAGTTCTTATCAGTCCCTACTGCACCTCCAAATTACATTTGTTTGGGCTGGGCTGGGAGGAGAGAGGAGTGTAGGGGGAGAGAGGAGACAGGAGGAGAGAAGAGTTCCAGCTCTAGTGTCCAGCTCCGTCTCCATCTGAGCGGGTGGGTGGTCAGGAGAGCAACAGTCCGTTGATGACAACTCTGATGCAATCAGCCATGAGAGGCCAACAGAACTAGAGAGTAGAGACTGGGGGATGGGCCCTCCTGGCCTCCCTTTGTCCCATGGTGCACTATGCTACATTTCCTCTTTCCTGCCTGTGGTGCAGATTGGTCACTGGCTGACTGGTAATATGGGGTTTTATTGATTGACTCATCTCTCATCATCAGCACTGAGGACTCTTGAGTAAGTAGCAGGGCTCAGGAGTGCTCGACTTATGGGGTTTTATCAATACTAGTCATCTTTATCTGTCTATGGTTTCTGAGCCATCAACAGCTCAATACAGATTAAAAAGGGAGGAAACGGGGTGGAGACACAGGGTAGAGGATGTTCATCAGTAGCGTGACAAGGCTTCACAATCTTCACTAACAATATTTGACTCTTGGACATTGGACTCTATGGACTCACTGTCTACAATGTTGTCTCTATGTGTTTACAGTCAAGGGAAAGTTATCTTAACCACTACAGAAATGTAGACTGTACACTGACGTTTTAGGAGCCTGTGAACACACATGGCAGAGATGTTAAACAGTTACAGCCATGACGGTGTGTGTGTGTGTGTGTGTGGGTGCGTGCGTGCAGAAATGGCTTTGGTTCTCACCCTGTTAAAGGGGCCTATGGTAAAGGTTACCACTGTAACTAAAACCTGTAGCAATATATATTACTTGCACTTGTAGCTAATTCATGGCCTGTTTTAACAGTGTTAAAAGGGCATCTGAACTCCCATGTTGCACTGTGTCAGTAGCACACACAAAGGGCCATCTGAAACATCTGTAAGAGGGGAGAGGGAGAGCGGGAGAGAGGGAAAAAGAGAGGGAGAGGGAGAGCGGGAGAGAGGGAAAAAGAGAGGGAGAGGGAGAGCGGGAGAGAGGAAAAAGAGAGGGAGAGCACGCATGTGTTACGGGATCCAAAACCACATGAGTAATTACTGTCCAACCCAGAGGTTTTTGAACTGTGTGGCTCAATGTGGCTGATGGTCAAAGAGGCTATCCTTATTGGTCTTGGCCTAACTCCGACACTTACAGAAGGCCTACTCTCAGTCAACTGTTTGTCTGGTTCTGTTATGTTCACTCAAACGTCTCAGGGAAAAGGTCGCTCCCTATTGGGTTAGCGATGAAAACATGCATAAACTAAAGCAACTGTCAGATAAAGAAATGAAATAGGACTACATTTCAATTCAAATTGTCCATATGATCATATTACATGTTTATTGGATGTCTTCCTGTGGACAGTGTAGCCTACTCTAAAGGTTACCCTTAATTGAGTTTGCAATAGAAGACCAATAGAAAAGCATCTGTTGTTTCTACCTTGTTATCCTTCATGTTGAGATGACATGGTGAGTAGTGAAGCCCTCTATCCAGAGACAGAATGGTTTGTACTGATCCACATTCACTGCCAACACACACACACACACACACACACACACACACACACACACACACACACACACACACACACACACACACACACACACACACACACACACACACACACACACACACACACACACACACACTCTCCATTCTTTATCCTCATACACACGTCATGCTCCCTCCCCCTCTCGCTCTCTCTCTCCCCCTCTCCCTCTCCCCCTCTCCCTTGCTCTCTCTGTCTCTCTTTGTCTCTCTCTGTCTCATTGACTGTGCTAGGCCTGGCTGGGGTGATGGATAGAGAGAGACATACACATCTCTGCCCTGCCTAGCTGACTGATAGAATCCATTGATTATGGCCTGTAAATAGACTCCCTGCTATCTCTCTATGTGACGATGGTTCTTTTCACCGCTCTTAATCGCCAAGCCTGGACTAATTGATTTAATTAACCGTCCCTCTGCAGTCAGCCTTTGTTACCTCAGCTATTTACAGGTCTATTTAGGGAGCTACAATAGAGAGGGAAATTTCACATTAGTGTATTTGACATTATACAGTACTACAGTGTGTTAGTGAGTATGACATTATACAGTTCTACAGTGTGTTAGTGAGTATGACATTATACAGTACTACAGTGTGTTAGTGTGTATGACATTATACAGTACTACAGTGTGTTAGTGTGTATGACATTATACAGTACTACAGTGTGTTAGTGTGTATTTGACATTATACAGTACTACATTGTGTTAGTGTGTATGATATTATACAGTACTACAGTGTGTTAGTGTGTATGACATTATACAGTACTACAGTGTGTTAGTGTGTATGACATTATACAGTACTACAGTGTGTTAGTGTATATGACATTATACAGTACTACAGTGTGTTAGTGTGTATGACATTATACAGTACTACAGTGTGTTAGTGTGTATGACATTATACAGTACTACAGTGTGTTAGTGTATATGACATTATACAGTACTACAGTGTGTTAGTGTGTATGACATTATACAGTACTACAGTGTGTTAGTGAGTAGGACATTATACAGTACTACAGTGTGTTAGTGAGTATGACATTATACAGTACTACAGTGTGTTAGTGTGTATGACATTATACAGTACTACAGTGTGTTAGTGTGTATGACATTATACAGTACTACAGTGTGTTAGTGAGTATTTGACATTATACAGTACTACAGTGTGTTAGTGTGTATGACATTATACAGTACTACAGTGTGTTAGTGTATTTGACATTATACAGTACTACAGTGTGTTAGTGAGTATGACATTATACAGTACTACAGTGTGTTAGTGAGTATGACATTATACAGTACTACAGTGTGTTAGTGAGTAGGACATTATACAGTACTACAGTGTGTTAGTGAGTATGACATTATACAGTACTACAGTGTGTTAGTGTGTATGACATTATACAGTACTACAGTGTGTTAGTGTGTATGACATTATACAGTACTACAGTGTGTTAGTGTGTATGACATTATACAGTACTACAGTGTGTTAGTGTGTATTTGACATTATACAGTACTACAGTGTGTTAGTGTGTATGACATTATACAGTACTACAGTGTGTTAGTAAGTAGGACATTATACAGTACTACAGTGTGTTAGTGAGTATGACATTATACAGTACTACAGTGTGTTAGTGTGTATGACATTATACAGTACTACAGTGTGTTAGTGTGTCTGACATTATACAGTACTACAGTGTGTTAGTGTGTATGACATTATACAGTACTACAGTGTGTTAGTGTGTATTTGACATTATACAGTACTACAGTGTGTTAGTGTGTATGACATTATACAGTACTACAGTGTGTTAGTGTGTATGACATTATACAGTACTACAGTGTGTTAGTGTGTATGACATTATACAGTACTACAGTGTGTTAGTGTATATGACATTATACAGTACTACAGTGTGTTAGTGTATTTGACATTATACAGTACTACAGTGTGTTAGTGTATTTGACATTATACAGTACTACAGTGTGTTAGTGTATATGACATTATACAGTACTACAGTGTGTTAGTGTATTTGACATTATACAGTACTACAGTGTGTTAGTGTATTTGACATTATACAGTACTACAGTGTGTTAGTGTGTATGACATTATACAGTACTACAGTGTGTTAGTGTATATGACATTATACAGTACTACAGTGTGTTAGTGTGTATGACATTATACAGTACTACAGTGTGTTAGTGTGTATGACATTATACAGTACTACAGTGTGTTAGTGTGTATGACATTATACCGTACTACAGTGTGTTAGTGTGTATGACATTATACAGTACTACAGTGTGTTAGTGTGTATTTGACATTATACAGTACTACAGTGTGTTAGTGTGTATGACATTATACAGTACTACAGTGTGTTAGTGTGTATGACATTATACAGTACTACAGTGTGTTAGTGTGTATGATATTATACAGTACTACAGTGTGTTAGTGTGTATGACATTATACAGTACTACAGTGTGTTAGTGTGTATGACATTATACAGTACTACAGTGTGTTAGTGTGTATGACATTATACAGTACTGCATTGTGTTAGTGTATATGACATTATACAGTACTACATTGTGTTAGTGTGTATGACATTATACAGTACTACAGTGTGTTAGTGTGTATGACATTATACAGTACTACAGTGTGTTAGTGTGTATTTGACATTATACAGTACTACAGTGTGTTAGTGTGTATGACATTATACAGTACTACAGTGTGTTAGCGTGTTAGCGTGTATGACATTATACAGTACTACAGTGTGTTAGTGTGTATGACATTATACAGTACTACAGTGTGTTAGTGTATATGACATTATACAGTACTACAGTGTGTTAGTGTATTTGACATTATACAGTACTACAGTGTGTTAGTGTATTTGACATTATACAGTACTACAGTGTGTTAGTGTATATGACATTATACAGTACTACAGTGTGTTAGTGTATTTGACATTATACAGTACTACAGTGTGTTAGTGTATTTGACATTATACAGTACTACAGTGTGTTAGTGTGTATGACATTATACAGTACTACAGTGTGTTAGTGTGTATGACATTATACAGTACTACAGTGTGTTAGTGTGTATGACATTATACAGTACTACAGTGTGTTAGTGTGTATGACATTATACAGTACTACAGTGTGTTAGTGTGTATGACATTATACAGTACTACAGTGTGTTAGTGTGTATGACATTATACAGTACTACAGTGTGTTAGTGTGTATGACATTATACAGTACTACAGTGTGTTAGTGTGTATTTGACATTATACAGTACTACAGTGTGTTAGTGTGTATGACATTATACAGTACTACAGTGTGTTAGTAAGTAGGACATTATACAGTACTACAGTGTGTTAGTGAGTATGACATTATACAGTACTACAGTGTGTTAGTGTGTATGACATTATACAGTACTACAGTGTGTTAGTGTGTCTGACATTATACAGTACTACAGTGTGTTAGTGTGTATGACATTATACAGTACTACAGTGTGTTAGTGTGTATTTGACATTATACAGTACTACAGTGTGTTAGTGTGTATGACATTATACAGTACTACAGTGTGTTAGTGTGTATGACATTATACAGTACTACAGTGTGTTAGTGTGTATGACATTATACAGTACTACAGTGTGTTAGTGTATATGACATTATACAGTACTACAGTGTGTTAGTGTATTTGACATTATACAGTACTACAGTGTGTTAGTGTATATAATTTGTAAGTCGCTCTGGATAAGAGCGTCTGCTAAATGACTTAAATGTAAATGTAAATATATGACATTATACAGTACTACAGTGTGTTAGTGTATTTGACATTATACAGTACTACAGTGTGTTAGTGTATTTGACATTATACAGTACTACAGTGTGTTAGTGTGTATGACATTATACAGTACTACAGTGTGTTAGTGTATATGACATTATACAGTACTACAGTGTGTTAGTGTGTATGACATTATACAGTACTACAGTGTGTTAGTGTGTATGACATTATACAGTACTACAGTGTGTTAGTGTGTATGACATTATACCGTACTACAGTGTGTTAGTGTGTATGACATTATACAGTACTACAGTGTGTTAGTGTGTATTTGACATTATACAGTACTACAGTGTGTTAGTGTGTATGACATTATACAGTACTACAGTGTGTTAGTGTGTATGACATTATACAGTACTACAGTGTGTTAGTGTGTATGATATTATACAGTACTACAGTGTGTTAGTGTGTATGACATTATACAGTACTACAGTGTGTTAGTGTGTATGACATTATACAGTACTACAGTGTGTTAGTGTGTATGACATTATACAGTACTGCATTGTGTTAGTGTATATGACATTATACAGTACTACATTGTGTTAGTGTGTATGACATTATACAGTACTACAGTGTGTTAGTGTGTATGACATTATACAGTACTACAGTGTGTTAGTGTGTATTTGACATTATACAGTACTACAGTGTGTTAGTGTGTATGACATTATACAGTACTACAGTGTGTTAGCGTGTTAGCGTGTATGACATTATACAGTACTACAGTGTGTTAGTGTGTATGACATTATACAGTACTACAGTGTGTTAGTGTATATGACATTATACAGTACTACAGTGTGTTAGTGTATTTGACATTATACAGTACTACAGTGTGTTAGTGTATTTGACATTATACAGTACTACAGTGTGTTAGTGTATATGACATTATACAGTACTACAGTGTGTTAGTGTATTTGACATTATACAGTACTACAGTGTGTTAGTGTATTTGACATTATACAGTACTACAGTGTGTTAGTGTGTATGACATTATACAGTACTACAGTGTGTTAGTGTGTATGACATTATACAGTACTACAGTGTGTTAGTGTGTATGACATTATACAGTACTACAGTGTGTTAGTGTGTATGACATTATACAGTACTACAGTGTGTTAGTGTGTATGACATTATACAGTACTACAGTGTGTTAGTGTGTATGACATTATACAGTACTACAGTGTGTTAGTGTGTATTTGACATTATACAGTACTACAGTGTGTTAGTGTGTATGACATTATACAGTACTACAGTGTGTTAGTGAGTATGACATTATACAGTACTACAGTGTGTTAGTGTGTATGACATTATACAGTACTACAGTGTGTTAGTGTGTATGACATTATACAGTACTACAGTGTGTTAGTGTGTATGACATTATACAGTACTACAGTGTGTTAGTGTGTATGATATTATACAGTACTACAGTGTGTTAGTGTGTATGACATTATACAGTACTACAGTGTGTTAGTGTGTATGACATTATACAGTACTACAGTGTGTTAGTGTGTATGACATTATACAGTACTACAGTGTGTTAGTGTGTATTTGACATTATACAGTACTACAGTGTGTTAGTGAGTAGGACATTTTACAGTACTACAGTGTGTTAGTGTATATGACATTATACAGTACTACAGTGTGTTAGTGTGTATTTGACATTATACAGTACTACATTGTGTTAGTGAGTATTTGACATTATACAGTACTACAGTGTGTTAGTGAGTATTTGACATTATACAGTACTACAGTGTGTTAGTGAGCATTTGACATTATACAGTACTACAGTGTGTTAGTGAGTATTTGACATTATACAGTACTACAGTGTGTTAGTGAGGATTTGACATTATACAGTACTACATGGTGTTAGTGTGTATGACATTATACAGTACTACAGTGTGTTAGTGAGTAGGACATTATACAGTACTACAGCGTGTTAGTGAGTATGACATTATACAGTACTACATTGTGTTTGTCTTCTAGGCCAAGGCTCGATTAGCCAGAGTGTTTGTGTCTTCCCAAATATCAGGGTGTGTGTGTGTGTGTGTTTTAATGCATACTTACAGCGTTAAATGATTTACAGTGGGGACTATTTTGTCTGTGTTATTAGGACCAGAGGAAAGGCCCAGAGCGGGTGGATCACTCCCTTACTTTGCTTTATGGCCGGATGATGACAATTACATGAATCATAGCATACTAACTAACCGTGTGTGTGTGTGTGTTAGTACGTGCTTGCATGAGAATATGAGCGTTCATGTGTGCGTCCATGCAGGTTATTCATTTTCCCAATGAAAATACTATTATACATCAGTCTGGTTATTTCAAGCTCTCCCCACGGCCCACTTAAGACAATATCAAGGCCCGGGACACCAGATACAGGGAGTTTTTCAGTTCTGGGAAGGAATTTTACTTCTTGTTATCATAGTGACTAATAACTGTAAAAATATGCTTTTCTTTTACTCTCATTAGTTAGACTGCTAAGTCCATGACATAAAAACATTAGTTATATAATTGGTTTATTACTCATGTTTCCAGGCGTTATTTTTTTTAACACACATTTCTAAGTTTGATAGCTGTGTCTTGTGTGTATTATGCTGATTGGGTGTAGTTGACATGGTGTGCTTCCCAAATGGCACCCTATTCTGCTATGAGCCCAGGTTGAAACTAGTACACTATATAGGGAATAGGATGCCGTTTGGGATGTAAACATGGTTTTAGTCAACTCCAAGCCCGAGAGGGGCAGGGATTACAGAAGCGTAATTACATAGTGAAGTTGACACACACACACAACCCCCCCCCCCCCTCCACACACAACCCCCCCCCCCCCTCCCCACACACACAAACTTACACACACCCACAGGCCCCATCAAGTGTTCGATGTTCCGTGGGGTACCCTGACCTCTGTCAATGCTCCCAGCCTAAATTATACTCCCATGATGCCGTTGTGCCGGGGACCTTACCAGGTGGTGCTCGGAAGGGCAACATTCGGGGGTTTGGGGTGACGAGCGTGTGAAATAACCTAGCCACAGTTGACTGGTGTTTTCTTACAGACTAGATTACAGCTCAGTTAAAAACTAAACCCTTCAACTGGCCCCCCAGTAGCCTCTCCAACAACCCTGTATTAGAGCCAGGCCCCCCAGTAGCCTCTCCAACAACCCTGTATTAGAGCCAGGCCCCCAGTAGCCTCTCCAACAACCCTGTATTAGAGCCAGGCCCCCAGTAGCCTCTCCAACAACCCTGTATTAGAGCCAGGCCCCCCAGTAGCCTCTCCAACAACCCTGTATTAGAGCCAGGCCCCCAGTAGCCTCTCCAACAACCCTGTATTAGAGCCAGGCCCCCCAGTAGCCTCTCCAACAACCCTGTATTAGAGCCAGGCCCCCAGTAGCCTCTCCAACAACCCTGTATTAGAGCCAGGCCCCCAGTAGCCTCTCCAACAACCCTGTATTAGAGCCAGGCCCCCCAGTAGCCTCTCCAACAACCCTGTATTAGAGCCAGGCCCCCAGTAGCCTCTCCAACAACCCTGTATTAGAGCCAGGCCCCCAGTAGCCTCTCCAACAACCCTGTATTAGAGCCAGGCCCCCCAGTAGCCTCTCCAACAACCCTGTATTAGAGCCAGGCCCCCCAGTAGCCTCTCCAACAACCCTGTATTAGAGCCAGGCCCCCCAGTAGCCTCTCCAACAACCCTGTATTAGAGCCAGGCCCCCCAGTAGCCTCTCCAACAACCCTGTATTAGAGCCAGGCCCCCCAGTAGCCTCTCCAACAACCCTGTATTAGAGCCAGGCCCCCAGTAGCCTCTCCAACAACCCTGTATTAGAGCCAGGCCCCCCAGTAGCCTCTCCAACAACCCTGTATTAGAGCCAGGCCCCCAGTAGCCTCTCCAACAACCCTGTATTAGAGCCAGGCCCCCAGTAGCCTCTCCAACAACCCTGTATTAGAGCCAGGCCCCCCAGTAGCCTCTCCAACAACCCTGTATTAGAGCCAGGCCCCCCAGTAGCCTCTCCAACAACCCTGTATTAGAGCCAGGCCCCCAGTAGCCTCTCCAACAACCCTGTATTAGAGCCAGGCCCCCAGTAGCCTCTCCAACAACCCTGTATTAGAGCCAGGCCCCCAGTAGCCTCTCCAACAACCCTGTATTAGAGCCAGGCCCCCAGTAGCCTCTCCAACAACCCTGTATTAGAGCCAGGCCCCCCAGTAGCCTCTCCAACAACCCTGTATTAGAGCCAGGCCCCCAGTAGCCTCTCCAACAACCCTGTATTAGAGCCAGGCCCCCAGTAGCCTCTCCAACAACCCTGTATTAGAGCCAGGCCCCCCAGTAGCCTCTCCAACAACCCTGTATTAGAGCCAGGCCCCCCAGTAGCCTCTCCAACAACCCTGTATTAGAGCCAGGCCCCCCAGTAGCCTCTCCAACAACCCTGTATTAGAGCCAGGCCCCCCAGTAGCCTCTCCAACAACCCTGTATTAGAGCCAGGCCCCCAGTAGCCTCTCCAACAACCCTGTATTAGAGCCAGGCCCCCCAGTAGCCTCTCCAACAACCCTGTATTAGAGCCAGGCCCCCCAGTAGCCTCTCCAACAACCCTGTATTAGAGCCAGGCCCCCCAGTAGCCTCTCCAACAACCCTGTATTAGAGCCAGGCTGCTGGCAGACTGTGTGTGTTTGTGTGTGTCTTTATGTTTGAGAGAAGCTGCTGATGGAGGTACTATTGGCAAAGGCCGTATTCCCTTACAGGTCTTTCAGCGAGACACTTCCTCAGAGTGGGACAGCAGGAAGTGATTTAAGGGGTCGAAGGTTGTAGGGTCATGGTACTGGCGTTAAAGCCCAGTGCGCGTGCGTGTGTATGTATGGAGGAGTCTTGTTGGAGGTGCCTTGTTGGAGGTGCCTTGTTGGAGGTGCCTTGTTGGAGGTGCCTTGTTGGAGGTGCCTTGTTGGAGGTGCCTTGTTGGAGGTGCCTTGTTGGAGGAGGCATGGTGAGTGTGTATGTGGTGTGTGAGGGGTGGAGGTAAAGGAACACCTCTCATCTTACAGGGCCCTTAACCTCGGTGTGTGACTCCTGTCCGTCCTGCGCTATGCACCACTGAGTGGCTACAGAGGAAACAAACGCTTGTACCACTCAGGAGGAAGGAGGAGGCGTGGAGGACATACCTGTCAGGCTCAATTAGCAGGAAAGATGTCTCTGAAACATAACCCACCCCTCCCACCATAGCATGTCTGTGGAGAATGTAGGGAGGAAGCTACATGCATACTAATCATGTTTTTACAGGTTAGTCTAGCTCCTGTAACTGAATCACTGTGTTGCGTCCCAACACGACTCTATTTTCACTATCTGAAAACGTTGGGTAGGTGTAGGCATGAGCCAGAGGGAGTGTCCATATACCGGTCGTTCCTTTTGAAATCCTTGAAGGGGAGTGAACAAGTGCACACTTCGGGAGAAAGGAGATGTGTGGGTGTGTATAGTGATCCTAATGTAAGAACAGCCAGTATTATATCGCTCTCTGTTGTGTTGGATCTGAACAGGGACTGTAGTGTAGCTGTTCTGTTATGATTAGTGGAACCCTGTATTCTGCACTTAAGTCATGAATGTTGGAGTGATTATCATCTAATGACCCTGGGCATACAAAAGAGCTTTGTTGCTCAGCTATCATAGTACTTGGCAGCGAATTCTCTGTGAAACTCATTCAGGATTTTTGAATTTTTTAAATCCAGAATAAATGAACTACACTTGTAAGCCATTGCTGCACTTTAGTCAACACATTTCCTGATGTCTGAGGTGTGTGTTGTAGAGAACTCAACCCAGTTTGGAGCCTCTTAACCTGCACCTCAGTGGTGTGTGTGTGTGTCTGCACCCGTGCGGGCGCGTGTGAGCCCCCTGCACCTCAGAGGTGTGTGTGTGTGTGTGTGTGTGTGTGTGTGTGTGTGTGTGTGTGTGTGTGTGTGTGTGTGTGTGTGTGTGTGTGTGTGTGTGTGTGTGTGTGTGTGTGTGTGTGTGTGTGTGTGTGTGTGTGTGTGTGTGTGTGTGTGTGGCGCACCCGTGCGGGTCACGTCCTGCACCTCAGAGGTGTGTGTGTGTGTGTGTGTGTGTGTGTGTGTGTGTGTGTGTGTGTGTGCACCCGTGCGGGTCACGTGTGAGCCTCCTGCACCTCAGAGGTGTGTGTGTGTGTGTGTGTGTGTGTGTGTGTCTGCACCCGTGCGGGTCACGTGTGAGCCTCCTGCACCTCAGAGGTGTGTGTGTGTGTGTGTGTGTGTGTGTGTGTGTGTGTCTGCGTCTGCACCCGTGCGGGTCACGTGTGAGCCTCCTGCACCTCAGAGGTGTGTGTGTGTGTGTGTGTGTGTGTGTGTGTGTGTGTGTGTGTGTGTGTGTGTGTGTGTGTGTGTGTGTGTGTCTGCACCCGTGCGGGTCACGTGTGAGCCTCCTGCACCTCAGAGGTGTGTGTGTGTGTGTGTGTGTGTGTGTGTGTGTGTGTGTGTGTGTGTGTGTGTGTGCACCCGTGCGGGTCACGTGTGAGCCTCCTGCACCTCAGAGGTGTGTGTGTGTGTGTGTGTGTGTGTGTGTGTGTGTGTGTGTGTGTGTGTGTGTGTGTGTGTGTGTGTGTGTGTGTGTGTGTGTGTCTGCACCCGTGCGGGTCACGTGTGAGCCTCCTGCACCTCAGAGGTGTGTGTGTGTGTGTGTGTGTGTGTGTGTGTGTGTGTGTGTGTGTGTGTGTGTGTGTGTGTGTGTGTGTGTGTGTGTGTGTGTGTGTGTGTGTGTGTGTGTGTCTGCACCCGTGCGGGTCACGTGTGAGCCTCCTGCACCTCAGAGGTGTGTGTGTGTGTGTGTGTGTGTGTGTGTGTGTGTGTGTGTGTGTGTGTGTGTGTGTGTGTGTGTGTGTGTGTGTGTGTCTGCACCCGTGCGGGTCACGTGTGAGCCTCCTGCACCTCAGAGTCACTGAAGCATACAGCAGGTTGCTCCTCTACTCCTCAGAGACCTCCCACCTCCTCATCAAGCCAGTTTATTAGCCCTCTGCCCGCGCCAATGAACGGACCAATCCACTCTCCCTGTCTCTCAGTCCTACGATGGCGCCGGACCATTTCCCATCAGCCCCTGGGAGTACGTTGGACCCAGCGCTCTATAATCCAGTCAGGCTCCATTTGGCTGCCTCTCTCTCTCGTTACCTCGATCTCTCTCTCCGTCTCTTTCTTCCTTTCTTTCTTCCTTTCTTTCCACCTCTTCCTCTTTCACTTTCTCTTTGTCCCTCTCGATCTCTCTCCCTTCTCTCTCCCTTCTCTCTCCCTCACCACAGGCCAAATGATTATTTAAATATCTGCATCAGCGGTTTGCGTACTGCAGCTGTTCCCTCTAAATGGGCCGTTTGGATTGGAGCTCTGGAGTGTTCTAGCGACTGTTGAAGCAGCACAGAGAACTGTGATAAGAGACAGTCGTATCAGGTTCTTGGGCTTAAGGGCATTGCAGAGCCACACCATAGTGCAGAGATACCACATCATCAATTCATATCATCTGCATAGCTACTATTCTCCACAGCCCTCCAATTTATAGTTAGTCTATGGAACTACAGTATTGTGATTGTGTTGTAGTCTTGTCTCTCGCAGGATCTATTTCTCTCTGCCTGAGTGTTAGAATCTCCTTCCCTCATAAGGGCCAGTACTGAACCTGTGTTTAGTTAAGATTAGACATACTGTACGGTCTGTTGTTCTCTACCCAAGACACAGCAGCATACCCTACTCTCTCTCTGTCTCTGTCTCTCTCTCTCTCGCTCTCCCATCCTCATCCTCTCCCCTTTTATTTTCTCCCTCTCTTTCTTTGCCTCTCCTCTCTCTTTCTACCCCACCCCCTCCTCTTTCTGACAGTGGAGAAATAGCCCCGACTCACGGAGCGTCTAACAGTCTAATCTGAACGCGTTCCAGGGAATCAATTTGGCCAGTAAACGTCCCCCTGAAACAAACGACCTGGCCTCAGGAGGAGACCATATAAATCCCCATTAAGGCTCTTATTGTCTTAGTGTCAGGTATGGAGGGTGATTTGCCAAGTAAATTGAGTCGCAATCGGCATTTATCAACATCCATTGTCATCTCTGCCTCGGACTGTCTGGGTAATTGGCTCAGAAATTATGCAGACGGTTTACTTTTTAAAAGGCCCCTACACTGGATTGATTGCCACTAAACCAGAGTGCGGTGGAGAGGTTGGGATGAGAGGTGGACAGGAGGATGAGAGGAGGAGAGGTGGAAGAGGAGGAGAGAAGTATGAGAGGAGGACAGGAGTATGAGCGGTAGAGAGTATGAGAGGAAGAGGAGGAGGAGGAGGAGAGGAGGAGGATGAGAGGTGGATGAGAGGAGGATGAGGGGAGGAGAAGTGGGGGAGTCATTTGTGTTGCTGGTCTACACTAATATTACTTTTTAATTTATCTGGATGAGACAGCCACACGATCAGAGAGAGGGAGAGGAGAGGGGAGGGAGAGAGATAAAATAGAAAGAGTGAAGGTGAGAGAAAGAGGAGAAAATGCCAAACTAAAGACAAACCTCACTTTTTTCCAGTGAAGCGCATTCACCAAATGAATGTTGTAGATCTCCATTCAGACTGTTTTAAATACCCTAACAACACCTGGCCTTTGAAACAGAACCTCTTTTATTATTTAGTCATTGTTCCTTATTTATGAAGTGCTAGTATCTGAGCAACAGCGTTAGCTTGTAGCTTGTGATGAGAGAGCAGAGCTGTGTCTAGTCTTAGTCTGGGGTACTGTGTCTGTCTGTCTGTCTGTCTGTGTCTGTCTGTCTGTCTGTCTGTCTGTCTGTCTGTGTGTCTGTGTGTCTGTGTGTCTGTGTGTCTGTGGATTTGAGTCAGTGTTCCATTCATGCACATCAGCCCCCCTGTGCCTAATGCTGTGGTGTGTGTTTGTGTGTGTGTGTAGCATGACTGTGTGTGTGGCCTGCCTGGTGTGTGTGTGTGCGTATGCGTTTATAATGCCTCTGCCCAGCTGGGGCCCTCCTGCCTGCATTAACACCTCACCTGGAGCGTGTCCCCAGCTAAACCTGCGTGTGTGTGTGTGTGAAGCAACACATTCAATTAGAACCTGCCAAAGCAGCACCCCCATTCCCCCTGCCTTGAAATCAAGCTGTTGTTGGCCTAGTGGGCCATCAATTCAGAATACACACACCGCACACACACACACACACACACACTGCATGATCAATACCAGAACTGCAAAGGCCTGATAGAAAATGCCCTGTGCCTCAGGTATCTACAGTAGCTGTCTGCTGTCTGAACAGAGCAGTCTGGCTGAATTACCTTCTCCGATCCCTGCCAATAGTGCTCAAATGGCATCCTACTCCCTATATATGTTGACCAGGAAAGATAGTGCACTGTATAGGGAATAGGGTGCCATTTGGGACGCAAACCAGAGTGTTTACACAGACTCACACATTCCTCTAACCTGGGAGAATTCCTCTGGCCCTGGAGTTACACATCATTTACCATGTAATGTACGCCATGTCCCGACCCAATCTCCATCTGTCAAGTGGACTGTGTGAAACTCTAAACGGAGGAAGAAGTTGACCTACAGGCCCTGTCAGACATAACTCTTCCCCCTCCACTACACATCAGCCCTTCCAAGCCCTGGAGCAGTCAGCCAGCCAGGCATCAGTCACTCAACCTGAGCTGGTTCTCATTCAACTCCATGATTTACTCACAACCGGATCAACTCTCACTCTGAGTGACTAAACAAGAGCTCCAGTACACAGGGCATTTTGACTCTGGGGCTTGCTATTGTCGCTACAGTACCCCTCCCTCCCTCTCTCCCAAGCATACTGCAACTGCAGGCGGACTTGGACACCCCCCTCCTTCATCCCTCAGTGGAACGGTCCGTCTGCCTCCTCCCATCTCCTCCAGGCCTATTGGTCTGTGCCGGCTGGTCCCTGGTTGCTGAGAGGACAGTCTTCTGGCAGATGGAAGTGTCCGTGACAATGGGGTTATTGCCTACTCAAACACACACTGCCTGCGCCTCATTCCCTGACCCAATAATGGTGGCCAATGAATTCTGCTCATTGGGGTCTCTGTCTCCTCTGTCTGTTTGGGCCAGAGCAGTAACTGTGCTGAAACCCTCCTGTCATATCCAGCAGGGCTTGCCAGCCACGCGCCATAGGAATCTCACAGTTGTCTGTCACTATGGCTGTAATGCTAAATGCTATTTGGTTCCAGAGCACACACACTGTTTCAGCTTGTGGTAACTGGCTTAGGACATGGAGTACGGGGGGGCAGTCAAACTAAGTGTTTCGGACACACATTTACCTGAAGCCATTCTGCTAGTAATGTCTGCAAATACAAATATCATTTTCTCTCTCGCTTGTAGTTTAGCCTTTTTCTGTGTTAAGTGGAGAGAGTAGACCTCTTTCCAGTGACGCAAACCTACATCATGGCCATACGAAACACGGTGAATATTCAGGAGTGTGTGAGATGTGAACCTCTAGCTTCTTGGTTGGGTGATTTACAGCCACTTTTCGCTTCAGAAAAGCATTATCTGACGCTGTAATCTTATTTTTGTTGTTGTTGTAATAAGCCCTGAGGCCAGGGGGACAATTATTTCAAAATGAGCTCTGCTCTTCTGTTCTCCTCACCGTTGGAAGCAGCCCATATAGGTCCTTGTAGAACAGTAATGTTGTTGCGTGTGTATGTGCTTGAGTGTGTGTGTGTGTGTCATGATTGTGTCTGTCTGTCGAGTGATGACGGCGTGGTATTCTAATGGTCTGGTGCTTGATAGTGTGTAAAAGGTGTGTGTGTGTGTTTGATTGATGTCATTTGCTAGCCTTGCCTGTATGAGATCTCGGAAAAAGATTGTTAACCGTCTTGAACGGCGAAGTGACTGACAGCGTGCTCACGGTGCGTTCAGTGTCACATGAAAATGTTGTGGTGAAAGGTTCCCCATTGACGTTACGTTACCCTCCGTTGTGGTAATTCAGCTGTGTGAAAGATTGAGCTGTCACGTGTTCCTTCTATGACTGGCACCTTAGTCCTTCTGCAAAGCAATGACAGTATTGAAATAGGCCTCGAGCGGGGAACCAGGCAAGGAGCAGAAAATTGTGTCTCTTGCTTTTGGCACATTTTGGCACGCGTCCACACATGACTGGCTGTTATTCATACAGATGGGGTTTATATTCTGCATATTGTGGCCCAGGAGGGCAAATAAAATGCATCTCTGTTTACTCACTTTTTAAGCTTCTTATTAGCATCCTCGCCATGGTAACTGTACAATTATTGCCTCATCCTAAGTATAGTGAAAGCCGAACCCAGGTCTCGCTCAGATTTCTTTCTCAATTAGTTTTTTGTTATCTGGAGGGGTTGGTGAATTAAACCCTCTTCTGTTGCTGGCGTTATCTATTGTCTCTCTCTCTCTCTCTCTCTCTCTCTCTCTCTCTCTCTCTCTCTCTCTCTCTCTCTCTCTCTCTCTCTCTCTCTCTCTCTCTCTCTCTCTCTCTCTCTCTCTCTCTCTCTCTCTCTCTCTCTCTCTCTCTCTCTCTCTCTCTCTCTCTCTGATACATCCACTGAAATATATTAGTTACAGCATAGGAAAGAAGGGTGAGGCATCTCCTTGCATGATGCCAGGATCTTCTAGTACGTCTTACACTTCTGGGCCAGACTATAGGTCTAATTCTTCGTCCTTCATGTTCTCTCATCTGAGTTGGCTTTCTAAACAAACCCTATGTTCAGTTCAATGCACTTACTGAGAACAGGCTCAGGTTGTATAGTGTGGTCGCCTGTGTGTGGCTCTCTGTACTGTGTATGTACACTGTGTGTTATACAAATGACCTACAAATAGCCCCTTCATCAGGTAAGGTTTTCAGTTTTCAGGCCCCTTCACTACCACTCACCTGGCTGCAGGAGCATTTCCCCTTCCTTCTGTTTTGTGTCTCATTTGTATGCTCAGTTCCGTCACAATGCAGTTCCTCCCTCCATCCTCTCTCCCTTCTGCATTTACCCATCTCACCTCTTTGTCCTTTCCCCTTCCACCTGCCTGTCTCCCCTCTCTCTTCTCCTCTCCCCTCTCTTCTCCCCTCTCTCTTATCCTCTCTCCTCTCCCCTCTCTCCTCTCTCCTGCCTTTCTCCCCTCTCTCCTCTCCTCTGCCTTTCTCCCCTCTCTCTTTTCCTTGCTTTCCGCCGTAGCCGTTTTTACCCCCCTCGCTCCCCTGTTCTAAAACAGCAGACGATGATCCAGGGTTGCCTGGAAACAAACATTTGCTCCCTTCTAGAAGGGTTGAAGGGGGGAGGGATGAGTGGAAGAGGAGAGGGGGAGCAGAGCACAGTCATTATGATGGGATTGCCGGAGCGCTGTGTACGTGTCCCTCATCTCGTTGTGCTGAAGAGATGGAGAGAAAAGAGGGGGTTGCTTTATTAGACATGTCTTTAATTGATAAGCAGCTCTCTGCAGTTCTGTGATACCTCTTTCCCTCTTCACCCTCCCCTCTTTCTTTCTCTCTCTCCCACCTCACCCTCTCTGTCCCACAGTGTTTGACGTCCCCTCGCCTCCCTCCAACACAGCCCATTAGAATATTTCAAGGGCTTCTGATCTACTTATTTGCTGTCATTTGAATTATTGATGGAAGCATCAAGCGTTTTCGTAGAAGCGCTGCTAACCCCAATGGTGAGAGAGAGCAGCAAGGCCAGCTTCTGTGGAGGGAGAGAGAGAGAGAGTTGGAGAGAGGGAGGAAAAGAGAAAGGGAGCGGGATAACGACTGTCCATGACATCACTC
The DNA here is from genome assembly GCF_045679555.1 of Salvelinus alpinus. NCBI lineage: Eukaryota > Metazoa > Chordata > Actinopteri > Salmoniformes > Salmonidae > Salvelinus > Salvelinus alpinus. The sequence continues at coordinate 76,509,889 of NC_092093.1, forward strand.
TCTGCTGTAAATGTCGTCTGCTGCTAATCACAAACCCATTTTATTTTCTCCCTTTTTTCTCTCGCTCTCTGGTTCTGGCTCACAGCCTCACTGCAGATGTTTGCATCATACTCTTCACCCGCTTCACTCATTACAACCTGTGCCAGTCTCTGTTACCAAGACAACCAGTGCATGCTCTCTCTCTCTCTCTCTCTCTCTCTCTCTCTCTCTCTCTCTCTCTCTCTCTCTCTCTCTCTCTCTCTCTCTCTCTCGCACTCTCTCTAGTGTAGTGTATTTTGATGCTGCATAGTATGCCTGTGTTGTTTTGATACTCATTTTAAAGGCTCTTTTGCCTGTCATTGTGTTCAATGAACTATTGATGACAAAATGTTTATTGGCTGTATTACATTCCCATGTTCTATAACGATACCTGTAGATATCATAGACATTCTAGATGTATGCATTTATATTCTCAGAGTCATGGTGATTGCCTGTTAATATTAATCTCTCTCTCTCTCTCTCTCTCTCTCTCTCTCTCTCTCTCTCTCTCTCTCTCTCTCTCTCTCTCTCTCTCTCTCTCTCTCTCTCTCTCTCTCTCTCTCTATTTTCTCTATTTTCTCTATTTTCTCTCTCTCTCTTTCTTCTGCTTCATTGCTGTTGCTGTGCCTGGTGTGTCTGCCTCTGCTGCTCTGATCATACAGGTAAGTCATTTCATGCTCCTTTGTCACAGAGGACTCTTTCATTAGTGTATCCCATCCATCTGTGGTTCTCTGAGCAACACAACAACCAAGCTGTGCCAAAGCTAGCATCTCTGTGACGTTTCTCAATCACACAACAATATACACACCACATTCTCTATTCACTTCAAACAGAAAGAACCCGCTGGACACAGTTGTCAATTCAAGGTATAGTCCACGTTGGTTCAACATCATTTCATTGAAATGATGTGGAAATAATGTTGATTCAGCCAGTGTGCCCCCAGTGGGAAAATACTTGATCTGGAACCATTTCCCTCAGTCCAAAACTGTAGTTGTTTTCAGCTGAGACACACACGTCCATGCTCCGTGTCAATATGATTCCTCTTTATTCCCCACAATAAAGAGCCGTCTGTCTGAGTCTAGACTGCGAATGGTCAGAGACGGACAGTGTTGATGAATGAGCCTGTCAACCCCAGCCATTCTGCCCAGATGAAATCCACCATTTTAATTTGATTCAATGAGGGGGATTGGCCTGTTGGGAATTTGGAATTTTGGGAAGTTCAATCCCGATTTGGAACAATCTACTAAAATGACTAAGGGGAAAATAGAAAAGATCTGTGTCCCAAATAGAACCTTATTCACTTTACAGTGAACTATTTTTGACCAGAGGCCGAGGTTAAAAGTTGTGCACTATATAGGGGATAGGGTGCCATTTGGTACGCATTATAGTCCTACAGAAGGTCCCTTCTCTCTCTGTTGCGACACCTCAACCCACAGCTTGTGTGTTCTTCCCTGTATCCTAGCCAAGCAAAGCAGAGTGTAAAAGTGTCCGTTGACAGCAGGCCTCATGTTAGATGGATCGCCGAGTGGTATGAATGCTCCATATGTGGCCTTGTTCCTTTAGGGAGGCTGTGGGCTCAGAAGAAGATGTCTGTCTTAAAGGGACGGAAGGCTAACAATAGACCGCCATGCTAGGTCTGACACACATGCGCTTGATGGACAGGGGTAGTCTGTTTTGTAACTCTAGAGAGTGCGGTAGGTAGGTACAGTGCATTCGGTAGTATTCAAGACCCCATGACTTATTCCACATTTTGTTACGTTACAGCCTTATTCTAAAATTGATTAAATTGTTTTTTTCCCCCCTCATCAATCCACAGACAATACCCCATAATGACAAAGCAAAAACAGTAAAAAAAAAATTGCAAATGTATTCAAAATACCTGTGGGACCTTATCTAGACAGGTGTGTGCCTTTCCAAATCATGTCCAATCAATTGAATTGATGTAACGTTCGTCGTTAGAATGAGACCAAGGTGCAGCGTGGTAGGCGTACATTTACCTTTAATAATAAATGTTCCACCAAAAAACAATAAACAACTCAACGAACGTAAAGCTAGGAGTGCAACACATGAACACACACAGACAAGATCCCACAACAGAAAGTGGGAAAAAGGGCTGCCTAAGTATGATCCCCAATCAGAGACAACGACAGACAGCTGCCTCTGATTGGGAACCATACTCGGCCAAAAACAAAGAAATAGACAACATAGAATGCCCACCCCAAATCACACCCTGACCTCACCAAATAGAGAAATAAAACGTCACTCTAAGGTCAGGGTGTGACAATTTACCACAGGTGGACTCCAATCAAGTTGTAGAAACATCTCAAGGATGATCAATGGAAACAGGATGCACCGGAGTTCAATTTCGAGTCTCATAGCAAAGGGTCTGAACACCTATGTAAACAAGTTATTTCTGTTTTCAGATTTTTATTACATTTGCAAACATTCTCTAAACCTGTTTTCACTTTGTCATTATGGGGCATTGTGTGTAGATTGACGAGGGAAAAAATGCTTTTAATCCCATTTTATAATAAGTCTGTAACATAACAAAATGTGGAAAAGTAAAGGGGTCTGAATACTTTCTTAAAGCACTGTAGGAAGAGAGGTACATTTTAGAGAGAATAGCTACTCACAGGCCCACACATAGTCACACTTCTAGTTCATATTGATGTTTTTATTAGTTACATTTACATATTCTCATTTTGATATTACAGCCAACATTTATTATTACACGCAACTGAATTAATTATTTAGCCATTTGCTTGACAAATGAGTATGGGAATTGCCAATCAATCATGGAAAATGTCTGTCCTGCAAGGATCGGTGGAGTTTGGTTGACGAAGGTAATGATATTTGATGATCAAGTAAGATGGCTATCTGTCTTCCCATCACAGGACATATTCCAAGTTCTACTACACACAGCGCTGGCTGCCAAAGTGGTGTAGTCTGTCACTGTGTACAGTATGGTAACTGGACCTCACACAAGCTGTTAGCTTTGGCGCAGAATGAATGAGAACATTAGTAGCGAGCGAGCAACACTTTCACGTCCCTAAGAGCCTAAAGAATGTCCTTCACACTCTAGTGGTCATTTATAATAGATACTTGATTTCAATACTGTTGCCGGCCAGTGTATCCCCACTATGGCTTATAAAAAGAAATGTGTTTAAATCACTGTCAAATTATAACTAGGCAGTCATTGTAACAAAGTTTTTGTTCTTAACCGACTTGCCTAGTTAAGTAAAGGTAAAATAAAATAAATCACTATAGTGTGTCTCCTATGCCATGTAGCCTCTGTGTCGCCCTGTTTGTTAAATGAAATGTACAAATGTAAGATATTCACTCTGAACTCCTAGCTTGTCACTAGTTTCCTCAGATGTCTATCATATTCATCTTTTGATTCCTTCTGCTTGACAAGAGACAGAGTGTAGTTTGATTCCTTCTGCTCGACAAGAGACAGAGTATAGTTTGATTCCTTCTGCTCGACAAGAGACAGAGTGTAGTTTGATTCATTCTGCTCGACAAGAGACATAGTGTAGTTTCATTCCTTATGCTCGACAAGAGACAGAGTGTAGTTTGATTCCTACACCTCGACAAGAGACAGAGTGTAGTCTGATTCCTTCTGCTTGACAAGAGACATAGTGTAGTTTGATTCCTTATGCTCGACAAGAGACAGGGTGTAGTTTGATTCCTTCTGCTTGACAAGAGACATAGTGTAGTTTGATTCATTCTGCTCGACAAGAGACAGAGTGTAGTCTGATTCCTTCTGCTTGACAAGAGACATAGTGTAGTTTGATTCCTTATGCTCGACAAGAGACAGGGTGTAGTTTGATTCCTTCTGCTTGACAAGAGACATAGTGTAGTTTGATTCATTCTGCTCGACAAGAGACATAGTGTAGTTTGATTCCTTATGCTCGACAAGAGACAGAGTGTAGTTTGATTCCTTCTGCTCGACAAGAGACATAGTGTAGTTTGTTTCCTTATGCTCGACAAGAGACAGAGTGTAGTTTGATTCATTCTGCTCGACAAGAGACATAGTGTAGTTTGATTCCTTATGCTCGACAAGAGACATAGTGTAGTTTGATTCCTTCTGCGTGACAAGAGACAGAGTGTAGTTTGATTCATTCTGCTTGACAAGAGACAGAGTGTAGTTTGATTCCTTCTGCGTGACAAGAGACAGAGTGTAGTTTGATTCATTCTGCTTGACAAGAGACAGAGTGTAGTTTGATTCATTCTGCTCGACAAGAGACATAGTGTAGTTTGATTCCGTATGCTCGACAAGAGACATAGTGTAGTTTGATTCCTTCTGCGTGACAAGAGACAGAGTGTAGTTTGATTCATTCTGCTTGACAAGAGACAGAGTGTAGTTTGATTCCTTCTGCTTGACAAGAGACAGAGTGTAGTTTGATTCCTTCTGCTTGACAAGAGACAGAGTGTAGTTTGATTCCTTCTGCTTGACAAGAGACAGAGTGTAGTTTGATTCCTTCTGCTTGACAAGAGACAGAGTGTAGTTTGATTCCGTATGCTCGACAAGAGACATAGTGTAGTTTGATTCCTTCTGCGTGACAAGAGACAGAGTGTAGTTTGATTCATTCTGCTTGACAAGAGACAGAGTGTAGTTTGATTCCTTCTGCTTGACAAGAGACAGAGTGTAGTTTGATTCCTTCTGCTTGACAAGAGACAGAGTGTAGTTTGATTCCTTCTGCTTGACAAGAGACAGAGTTTAGTTTGGTGTTGCTCACTCTGTTTTGTGTTGCCTTTGCATTATTGGCAACCCGACCTCCCCGCTAGGGAACTGTTCTAGCTTTCATCTTCCCTCCTCTCTTTCCCTCTCTCACACCGTCTCGCTCACCATCTCCATCTTCTTTCACTCATTAATTGTTGGATGCTGTTTTTTCCCCTTCAGCCTGTTGTACTGGCAGCTTTTAACAGGGATGTAATGAGAGCGGTGAGTGTAACAAGAAATCTCTTGAAGCCCATTTTGTGTGTGTACTGGGTGCTTCCAGAGAGCGGTGCACAGCTGATTGAAGTGTGTTTATTAGGCTGCTCCTTCCTACTGGTTGTGTGATACAGAGAGTACCACACAAGTGCCTTATGAGAGAGAGAGAGAGAGAGAGAGAGAGAGAGAGAGAGAGAGAGAGAGAGAGAGAGAGAGAGAGAGAGAGAGAGAGAGAGAGAGAGAGAGAGAGAGAGAGAGAGAGAGAGAGAGAGAGAGAGAGAGAGAGAGAGAGAGAGAGAGAGATAGAGGGAGAGAGAGAGAGAGAGAGAGAGAGAGAGAGAGAGAGAGAGAGAGAGAGAGAGAGAGAGAAAGACTGTGTGTTGTATAAGAGAGGGAAGGAGAGAAAGACTGTGTGTTGTATAAGAGAGGGAAGGAGAGAAAGACGGTGTGTTGTATAAGAGAGGGAAGGAGAGAAAGAAAGATAGACATAGTGAGGTAGGAGATGGAAATAATATGACTCTGGGAGAGCCCCATATTGTTCTGTGTGTTACAGGGAATTGGAGAAACAGCTTTCTGTAAACACCCCTCTTCTGTTTTGAGCACTTTTGTTTTCCACCAATTAATTCTGCAAAGCGTCTGGCCAGCATGAGTCTACTTCTCCACTGAGATGATCAAACGAGGCAGAACCAATCAACAGATGAGTTGGCACAGTTGGGGAGATCTGAGAGAAAGCTTTATTAAACCTTTGCTTTATCACATAGGAGGCAATATCACAGAACTAAGCTGCGTTTCATGTACACATATTTGAGTCTGTCTGTTTGTTTGTCTTGTCTGCCTTCTAATCCTCAATCCCACAGATCAATATGACTGATATTACCATTCTATCAAACACGTGAACTGGCACTTCCAGAGATTTCAGTACCTCAGGGGTATAATGAAATGAACTGGTTTTAATATCTGAGAAATATTATTTGGATTGAAGCATATTGGTTGACAGTTTCCCCAATATTTCTTAAAACTGACATCAGTTTACTCTCCCGATAGACTTGCAAGAGTCCTGCAATACGTATTTTATCACTTCCCAATTTTCTCAAAACTCGGAACCACAGTTTCCAGATCACTCTATAGTTGTCAAGAACTACACCGCATTACATATAAATCTTCCCTAAAATGGCACCTCTTAATTGGAGGTAAAAAAGCCCAAAAAGCCTGCATGGCCTGGGTAGCATCAGCACTAATTAGTGGGTGAAAGCATGCAGCAGGAACTGCGTACCAAATTACACTCTATTCCCCATGTAGTGCACTACTTTTGACCAGGGACCATAGTGATCTGGTCAAAAGTAGTGCACTATATAGGGGATACAGTGCCATTTGGGACACATCCTTAATGAGCTTGTTTCCCTCTCGGTCTGCTCTGCATAGCGGGATCAACCAGCCACTTCTAATGGCCACATAAATTCTAATTTATAGGTCATTATCCATCATCTATTTACCCAGGTCCCAATCAGCCCCCAATTACACCCCGTTCCCATGCCTCTCTGGGGAATCACAACTCAGGGCCCTGCCTCTCTGGGACCCCCATTAGTAACATGACTGACCAGTAAGAACCAGAGGTCTGGATCGTAGAAGTCATGCAGGACTCATCAGGACCACAGAACGGTTCCAGAGGCTTGTTGACACAGACCCTATCTCTGTGAATCCGTATCTCTGTGTGTTTTTCTGTCTCTCCATCCATCCCTCTGTCCTCTGGACTGTCTGCCTGTCCGTCTGTCTGGATGGACAGTGAGACGGGCATGGTGGGCACGGGGCTTTGGCCAGTCTGAACTTTCAGAAAGGGACGCTGGTAATGGCTATTGTGATCATTAACTAATGGGAGACCATATTGGGACAATGAGGCAGATAAAATCTGTTTTAACCTTCCACCAGGGGAGGAAGTCATAAATGTTTAATAAACCAACTCCCTCGTGGGACTAACCCAGCCTCCCAGCCAAGCCTCCCTGGGAAGATGCCACATCGTTTCTCACTGGGTGCTGCATCGTTCATAGCCCCACCACTCACCCAAACACTTACTGCTCAACCGTTAAAGCCACTAAGCCATTTGTGTAACTCCAGTAGAAGACAAGAGACTGGAGAGAGAGAGATGTCATCCTCTTCTGCTTCTTTGAATTTTGGAATTCTGGTCCTTGTCCAATCAGAACGTGATAACTCACATGTCTTCAGTGAGGTCATAAGGTTAATTCATTCCTGAAAGTCTCTGGAGTCAAATGAAGTAGTTAACACTCGTATTATACTGTTAATGCATCTAATAATGGTGCTCACAGCAGCAGCTAACGGTTTCTTTTTAGAACATCATGGATGCCCTGTGGGGAGCTTCCCAGTTTTTCTTTGAATAATGTAATTCTGTTTTCAAATGAGTTGAAGTGCATGGAACTATGTTTTGAAATATGCCAAAGATACATAAACACTATAATTACACTGGGTTGTGAAGGGTGTAGGTGTGAAGAAATGGTAAGTGTTGGAATAACCTTAATTCACTCTAGCCTTGGCTAGGTTTATAATTTATTCAAGCAGGAACTTTAAAGTTGACACACTTTCATGATTTTACTTTCCTCAAAGCCAAAGCTTAATGGTTTGCTGTGCGCTTAACTTGGTATAACTTCACTCTGCCTCAAAGTAATCGTGGAAGCTAAAATGTTGGAGTTCTGTTATAATACCTCTGCCCATAGCTCAGGACAGTGTTTGTCAACCCATGGTCCTAGGGCCTCAGAGAGCTTTCAGGGTTCCCTATTCTTTAACTAATCTTTACTTTGTTTTTACACAGCTAAACAGAAAGTCAACCCATTCTAGAGTTGAGTCAGTGTTAACCTAAGCTGAAGGGAATATACAGAGGTCATAGCTGGTCATAGAAATGTAGTTACTTTTAGTCATTCTATTTCTACGGAGGTGACATACCTGCAGTGAGTTCTACTAGCATTCTCTGTTCCTTTTCCAGGATGTCGATCTGGATGCTTTCAGGTTGGCTGCTTCACTTTATTTTCAGCAGTGTGTCATCATGACCACAGCTTACTTTCTATCCACCTCCCCCTATCTCTCTCTCCCTTCTCTCTCTCTCTTTCGTTCTCTCGCTTTCTCTCTCCTTTCTTTCTTTCTCTCTCTCCTCTCTCTCTTTCTTTCTTTCTTTCTTTCTTTCTTTCTTTCTTTCTTTCTTTCTTTCTTTCTTTCTCTCTCTCTCTCTCTCTCTCTCTCTCTCTCTCTCTCTCTCTCTCTCTCTCTCTCTCTCTCTCTCTCTCTCTCTCTCTCTCTTTCCCTCTCTCTTATATAAAGCAATCCCCAGAGATGGCTCTGAAAGTGGTCTAAAGAGAAGAAGAGGGCATCCTTCATCATCCTTCATGCTCCATCTCTGTCAAACGGTCAATGACCTTTGTTTACTTTGGAAGCCCCGTCGTCTGATAGAGCATCAGAGAACCAAACCCAGGCAACCGTTGGACCAAACAACATTCTTTCTCTGGTCGTTCCCATTGTCTTGTTCCAATGTAATCAGTGAATTTACGGTAAAAGAACAGTCCCACTGCAACGCCAGGGTTTTGTTTCCTGAATCATCTACTGTTGGAGGGATGCTAAGCACAATAGATCCATCCAAGACGACTTACAGTAAGCTTGCCAACTCTAGTATGCTGCAACTCAAACTCCCACAGACAGAGAGAGCCAGAAAGAAAGGCATAGCAGGTCAGTGAGAGTGTGGGTGTCTGCTAATTCAATACATTATAGTGACATTTCTCTGTAATTTTCTCAGGGCTAGGTCAGTTTTCCAAGCCAAGCCCTTGTAAGGAGAGTCAGGGAATTGTTCAACTCATTTCTTTAGGGGCGCAGAGTGAGTCAGTGTTTTCTGTGTGATGCATCTCCAACAAATACAACACACAGCAAACGTTGCTCCTATTGGAGAGGTAAAGCAAGGCCGTTAGTCTCTGCCTCTGGGTCTTTAAACGGAATACAAACAGTCTGGTTTGTAGTGCTTTCTAAGTAAAACACCAAATTAATAAAAGCAAAGATAATTAGAGTATTACAGTGCCTTCAGAAAGTATTCCCACCCCTTGACTTTTTCCACATTTTGTTGTGTTATAGCCTATATTTAAAATGGATTAAATTGAGATTTTGTGTCTCTCGCCCACACACAATACCCCATTATGTCAAAGTAAATTGAAATGATGTTTTTCAAAATGTTTATAAATGAATTAAACATGAATAGCTGAAATGTCAATAACTATTCAACCCCTTTGTTATGGCAAGGCTAAATAAGTTCAGGAGTAAAACTTTGCTAAACAAGTCACATAATAAGTTGCAGGGACTCACTCTGTGTGCAAGAATAGTGTTTAACATTATGTTTAAATGACTACCTCATCTCTGTACCCCACATATACAATTATCTGTAAGGTCCCTCAGTTGAGCAGTGAATTTCAAACACAGATTTATCCACAAAGACCAGGAAGGTTTTACAATGCTTCGCGGAGAATGGCACCTATTGGTAGATCACATTTCTTTTTTAAAGCATACATGGAATATAACTTTGAGCATGGTGAAGTTATTAATTACACTTTGGATGGTGTATCAATACACCCTGCCACTACAAAAATACAGGCGTCCTTCCTAACTCAGTTGCCGGAGAGGAAGGAAACCCCTCAGGGATTTCACCATGTGGCCAATGGTGACTTTAAAACAGTTTGAGTTGTGATAGGAGAAAACTGAGGATGGATCAACAACATTGTATTTACTTGTGTTTCTGTAACTGTTGATTATCCTATTTGAAACTAATGAACACGTGTAAAAAAAATTAAAAATAACATTGTAGTTAGTCCGCAATACTAACCTAACTGACAGAGTGAAAAGGAAGCCTGTAGAGAAAATAAAATCCAAAACATATATCCTGTTTGCAACGAGGCACTAGAGTAATACTGCAAAAAAATGTCTCAAAGCAATTAAACATGTAATGTTTGGGGCAAATCCAATACAACACATTACTGAGCACCACTCTCCATACCTTTAAGCATATTGGTGGCTGCATCATGTTATGGGTATGTTTGTTATCGTTAAGGACTGCAGAGTTTTTCAGGATAAAAAATAAATAGAATGGAGCTAAGCACAGGCAAAATCCTAAAGGAAAAACTGGTTCAGTCTGCTTTCCACCAGACACTGGGAGAGGAATTCACCTTTCAGCAGGACAGTAATCTAAATGACAAGGCCAAATCTACTCTGGAGTTGCTTACCAACAAGACAGTGAATGTTCCTGAGTGGCCGAGTGATAGTTTTGACTTAAATCTACTTGAAAATCTATTTTCTATTTTCTAAAATCTATCTATACAACTGTAATCGTTGCCAAAGGTTATTATACAAAGTATTGACTCAGGGGTGTGAATACTAATGTAAATTAGATATTTCTGTATTTTAGTAATTTTTGGGCATTTAAAAGAAAACGTGTTCAGTTTGTAGGTGAGAAAAAACTAACAATTTAATCAATTTCAAATTCCAGCTGTAAATGTGGAATACGTCAAGGTGTATGAATACTTTCTGAAGTCACTGTAAATCTCCCTTTCACTGTGAGAGACTTTGAAGTCAAACTTTCCATTGAAAATGTCTGCTAAGACATTGTAATGTTTAAGCACCTTTGCAAAGTAATGTGGTAGATGTTGTGGTATTGGGAAAGGCGGATACCTAGTTAGTTGTACAACTGAATGCATTCAACTGAAATGTGTCTTCCGCAATTAACCCAACCCCTCTGAATCAGAGAGGTGCGGGGGGCTGCCTTAATCGACATCCACGGCTTCCAGTGGGTTAACTGCCTTGCTCAGGGGCAGAACAACAGGTTTTTTACCGTGTCAGCTCTGGGATTTGATCCAGCAACCTTTCGGTTACTGGCCCAACGCTCTAACCACTAGGCTACCTATTGAATCGAGCACATTAACAAAATGGCGCATCCTTCAATGCAGTATTTAGCTCATAGTTTTAGCAATTTGCATTTAACCATTTAGATTGGAAGAAGTAATGAAAGACTGTCATGGCCTTGCCTCCCTACATTAACATACATTTCCAATTGCATTATGTGTGCTTACATGTTCTAATGGAGGAGCCATATAGACTGTGTTTTGGCCTTGACTTCCTCCTTATTGCCTCCCTGCATATGTTGACTGATATTTCTTTCATGCTTGGGTCTATTCTACTGGTAAGGTATATGAATAATGCATACTAAGTAATGAGCTCCCCAAATAGCTCACCGACTAGTCAGTTAGTCTGTAAATAAATCAATCAATTGCTGGATCAATACTGCTCATCATAACAACATATAGTTCATCACTATGGTTGTTGTCATGATGGGAATAATTTACACACGGGGAGGTGTGGGTTTGACCCTTACAGCCCCTCACAGCGTGTGTGTGTTATCACTGTTTCATATGGTCTATGAGGTGTGTTTTCTATGCTCACCACAAGGATATAAACATTCATTCATAATGGAGACCTGAGTGTCAGTCCATCTGTTATAGTTAGTTAGTTAGTGTTGGTCCGTGGGAAATGGCTCACTGTCATGGCAGTGTAGGTTCTTAAAATGCTACCGCAATGAATATGTTCCTATTTGGCATGGCTTTGTCAGGGAATTTCATGACTCTTATAAAACCACACAACACTACTACTACACAGGGGAATGTTTTCGGTCATCTAGCCTTTGTTGCACACATGCGAGAAATCGAGAACCTGCTCTTCAAAGCTTTAACGTAAGAGCACTCGTGCTGTTCGGAACTATCCGAAAGTTCCCCCTGCAACGATTTTAGTTTTGATCTGCGTCGGCGGTTAGCTGCATAACAGTGGCGGTTTGCTTTATAGTTTTGCTAATGAGCGACGCGGCGCACGCCAAACACCTCTGCACTGAAGGGGGCGACGGTGGGAACTGGTGAGGAACCAGAGAAACCAGAACCCGGGCCAAACCGTTGGCGCCGGCCTCACAGGGTGTCAATCTGGTCGGGGCGGGGCGATGGTGGATCAGAGCGAAGCACTAGTTACCGCCACTTTTCCCTTTCCCGTGGGACCCTTAAACCCCAAAAACAAGCTAATCACCAAACAGACGACCGGCACAAAGCAAACAGCCGCCACTAAACCCTTGTTAAAAATTGGGATGATTGTTAAGGACATTTTTTTTGTGTTCTTTCAACGTTGATCCAACTAATGGGGATGTTTGACATTACATCCTCCTTTATAGGTTAACACATCCTCTAAAGAAGTCTTCAGCGGTTGGCTGACATTTCCTCACAGACTTTCTTAGCTCATGGATATTTGCCTCAAATGCACCTACCTCCCCATTCATTAGGGTTAGTTAGCCATTGGGTATGGTAACTGGTCCAGTGTCTTAAAGCTCTTCCTGCCATAAGTGTCCATGTTTCCTCCCGTTAATTGCAAACATGCATTGTGAATGAGGCCTGAATGGCTGCTTAGGTGTTAATTGCTTTGAGAGACTGCTAGCAGGAGAGGGCCGCATTAGGCTTGTGCATGTGGCCCATAAATAGGGTGTGTCCTGTCAGGGCTCATTTAGGGGTGTTCTGGGTAACGTTGTCCATTAGGTGGCCCTAAGAGAGCCTCTGCCCCATTCTCAGTAGGGGGGACTCCCCCCTTCCTCCTACCACATTCCTCCATGTCCTTACTTATCCCGCAATAACATCATTATTTATATATATTTTTTTACTTAACCTTTATTCAACTAGGCAAGTCAGTTAAGAACAAATTCTTATTTACAATGACGGACTACTCCGGCCGAACCCGGACAACACTGGGCCAATTGTACGCCGCCCTATGAGACTCCCAATCACGAGATGCAGTGCCTTAGACCGCTGTGCTACTCTGGAGCCTTATAAAGTCCTGCTCACAAATAATCATAACATCTTAATTAATAAAACATGGTCTGGGTGTGTATGTACCTTATGGAAAGCATAGACTTACTCATCTAGACTCAATTGAATGCAGAAATGTTGTGCTCCTCAACCATTTCAACCTGACTGCTTTAGATACCAAGGCGGAGAGGAGCTAAAATCACATTTTGAATAAAAATGTCAAATAACATTGTTCGTCATAATGGGTGTATAAGACAGTGTGAGATGCTGTTGACTCTTTGTGGAGGCCATTATAGAGAAACTATAAGGTGCACCATTATGGGGTGTAAGAGCTGTTGGGTTTCTCTCTCTCTCTGTGTGTGTGTGTGTGTGTGTGTGTGTGTGTGTGTGTGTGTGTGTGTGTGTGTGTGTGTGTGTGTGTGTGTGTGTGTGTGTGTGTGTGTGTGTGTGTGTGTGTGTGTGTGTGTGTGTGTGTGTGTGTGTGTGTGTGTGTGTGTGTGTGTGTGTGTGTGTGTGTGTGTGTGTGAGAGAGATGGCTCCTGGTCTGTGTCAGTGGAGGAGACAGATTTCCACGTTTTGTAAATGCCACATGGACACGCTGAGTTTAAACAGTGGCCTCAGGTTAGGATGCAGAGTTGGTCATGATGACATCGCCTTCAAAGGAACTGTAATTTGATCCAGTTATGGTCTGGCAGGAGACGTCCTTCAGCTCAAACCACCTAAACTTGACCTTACGACTGCACCCCAACCAAAGGCTGCTGAAGTTGTGCTTAATATTACATTTTAGTTAGATATGTTTGAAATATCAGTAACAAAGATAAAACCCAGGACAAGTGTACCATGTCCTCTTTGGACTTTAGGTTGTGTATCCAGGTGCTCTATTTCACTCTGGATTTCCACTCTGATATTTCTTAGTGTCATACATATTTGTCCACAGTACATTGCAGGGCCTTGTTTTACAGTGTTTAACAACGGAGATGTTTCCGGAGAGTAGAGGCTTACATCCTACACTCCTTCTGAAGGAGATTAGGCCTCTCGGGAGGCTTTGTGTTGCACCTTGTGGTTATGGCTGCCTCGGCACCGCAATGCCTGCCAAGGTCTGTTCGCTATGCAGATCAGCTGTCCACCTTCTGGGTGGAGCTGACATTTTGGCTCCAGTGACACGCTCCAGTTCCCCAGTTTCTAGCGGGAGCCATTGAGGACGGCTGGGGGGAATTGCAGTTGTGCAGGCTCAGGCTGAGGGGTACCCACGTCTTGGTCCCCGCTGGTCTTGGCACGGATCAGGTTGGCTGTGTTTGGCCAACACGCAGACAGGCCTCTCTGGTATAGATAGTTAGTGTGTAAGATGCCTCTCATCTCTCTCTCTCCCTCCCTCTTTCTCCCTCTCTCTCTTTCTATTTCTCCCTCTCTCTCTTTCTATTTCTCCCTATCTCTCTCTCTGTCTTTCATCTTTCTGTCTCCCTCCCTCTCGCTCCCTCCCTCCCTCCCTCCCTCCCTCCCTCCCTCCCTCCCTCCCTCCCTCGCTCCCTCGCTCCCTCCCTCTTTCACTTTCGTTTCATACACCCCTGCTCGCTACCCCATGCCAGCTTAATAGCATGGGCAATGAACTGTACGGCTTCAATGGAGAACCTCATTAAACCTAGCTATTCATACAATGAACTCCGCCAAGTCTAGCTACAAAGTTGCTGTCCCTCTGAGATTAAGATTCAGATAGAGTTCCGGAGGTAGGTACCCATGGGACCAGAGCTGAGCAGTCAAGTAGGCCTGTACAGAGAACTAAGGAGAGAGGGTTTGTTTGTGTGTGTGTGTGTGTGTTTGTGTGTGTGGTGTGTGTTTGTGTGTGTGTGTGTGTGTGTGTGTGTGTGTGTGTGTGTGTGTGTGTGTGTGTGTGTGTGTGTGTGTGTGTGTGTGTGTGTGTGTGTGTGTGTGTGTGTGTGTGTGTGTGTGTGTGTGTGTGTGTGTGTGTGTGTGTGAGACCCTTACAGAAAAACCACATGATGTGGAAAATCACATGAAAATGTTATTTCACATGTGAAATCACGTGAAACCCTGTGGTTTTGGAACACTTTCAATTTGATGATATTTCACATGAAGTTCACGTGATCACATAACCTTTCACGTGAAACCATGTTGTTTTGGAACATTTCTCATGTAATGATATCTCACTTGATGCCCTGCAAACAAAAATGAGTCTTTAGGATGTCACAAAATAGCCACAGTGCTTTCAACTTACATATTTAACACACATGATTACATTGTGAATGTTTATTTATAGAGTAAGTATTATTCAACATGTCCTCACCTGGGATTTGAACTCACAACCTCTTGGTTCACGACATTCCAATCTTCCTGCTACGCCACCGTGACTGTGTCAATGACCAATTTCACATGTATCCCTACGCTTTGGACTTAAATCTTGGTAAATCTTGTATAATACACTCAAGGAAAACCATTCTATTTATCAGAGTAATTCAGGAGTAACATTAAAACAGAATAATATGCCTCACCAACAGACTATACAGAAAACCTACACATTGCTGAAATAAGTCAATTAAATCAATGTTGAGAGAATAGTCATATTAACTGATAACTAAAATAGCAGTGCAGATGTCACTCTTTTGCTAAGAGCAGAGATGTATTATAGGTAATGAATGTGTAGAGGAACGTTAGTCTTTGTGGCACAAAGATCATTGTACCCCAAAGAGTTGTGAGGTCAAATTCCCAGGTGGGGTCATATTGAAAGGTCAGCACTAAATGATCATGTTAAATGTGTCATATTGTCATTGATTAAAGATTTGGAGACTAATTTAGATGAGCAGCGTACCACTTACCTTAAAAACCCCTTACTGTACCATTTCAATATTTCCCTTACAAAAAATAAAATACGTTTTCACATGTTGCGCTGAAATGTCACATGTGAAAACAAAAGATACAAGTAAGTGCAGTTGTTCACATGTGAAACCACATGTTCATATGTATTAAATGTCGAGTTCACATGTTAACACCAGCTTTTCACATGTCAAGAGAATAATATGTTTTCACCTTACATGTAAATTGCAGATTCAAAATGTCAAATTTGAATTTTACATGTGGAAATCAAATTTCCAAGCGATGTGTGCCAAACTGTTAAACCATTCAACTTGTACAGTTTGGGATCCTGAACGTTTTCAGTAAGGGAGCCATCGCAAAACGTCTCCTGGCGGCCGTGGCGTCCATTTTTCTATTCCGCCGTAACCGGGCAATGTATTTTCCTTCATATTTGCTGAACCAAACATGATACTGTAGCACAGAAAAGGTAATGACGACACCTATGGTCAATGATTATAATGGTGCCATGTACAACATCATAAACTGCCATGTTAAGCCATGGAAGGAAATCCATTAACACTTATGTCAAGTCCACACAATATAATATCATGTCTGTGGCCTAGAGAGCCATACAGTTTTATGATTTTATTAGGATTCCCATTAGCCGACGCCAATGGTGACAGCTAGTATTCCTGGGGTCCTACACATAACGGAAAAGACCTTACAGACAAAAATACTTTACAATGTATTTACATTTAAAACATCAACATAGACATTACAGTCGTATATACGGTTGAAGTCGGAAGTTTACATACACCTTAGCCAAATACATTTAAACTCAGTTTTTCACAAATCCTGACATTTAATCCTAGTAAAAATCCCCTGTCTTAGGTCAGTTAGATCACCACTTTATTTTAAGAATGTGAAATGTCAGAATAATAGTAGAGAGAACGCTTTATTTTAGCTTTTATTTCTTTCATCACATTCCCATTGGGTCAGAAGTTTACATACACTCAATTAGTATTTGGTTGCATTGCCTTTAAATTGTTTAACTTGGGTCAAACGTTTCGGGTAGCCTTCCACATTCTTCCCACAATAAGTTGGATGAATTTTGGCCCATTCCTCCTGACAGAGCTGGTGCAACTGAGTCAGGTTTGTAGGCCTCCTTTCCTGCAGACGCTTTTTCAGTTCTGCCCACAAATGTTCTATAGCATTGAGGTCAGGGCTTTGTGATGTCCACTCCAATATCTTGACTTTGTTGTCCTTAAGCCATTTTTTCACAACTTTGGGATGGTACTCTTCAGCTTGCAAGCGTCCCCCTTTTTCCTCCAAACATAACGATGGCCATCATGGCCAAACAGTTCTATTTTTGTTTCATCAGACCAGAGGACATTTCTCTAAAAAGTATGATCTTTGTCCCTTTGTGCAGTTGCAAACCGTAGTCTGGCTTTTTTATGGCGGTTTTGGAGCAGTGGCTTCTTCCTTGCTGAGCTGCATTTCGGGTTATGTCGATATAGAACTCGTTTTACTGTGGATATAGATACTTTTGTACCTGATTGATTTGCACTTTTCACACCAAAGTACGTTCATCTCTAGGAGACAGAACACGTCTCCTTCCTGAGCGGTATGACGACTCTGTGGTCCCATGGTGTTTATACTTGCGCACTATTGTTTGTACAGATGAACGTGGTGCCTTCAGGCGTTGGGAAATTGCTCCCAAGGATGAACCAGACTTGTGGAGGTCTACAATAGTTTTTTCTGAGGTCTTGGCTGATTTCTTTTGATTTTCCCATGATGTCAAGCAAAGAGGCACTGAGTTTGAAGCTAGGCCTTGCAATACATCCACAGGTACACCTCCAATTAACTCAAATGATGTCAATTAGCCTATCAGAAGCTTCTAAAGCCATGACATAATTTTCTGGAATTTTCCAAGCTGTTTAAAAATTAAAGGCACAGTCAACTTAGTGTATGTAAACTTCTGACCCACTGGAATTGTGATACAGTGAATTATAAGTGAAATAATCTGTAAACAATTGTTGGAAAAATTGCACAAAGTAGATGTCCCAACCGACTTGCCAAAACTATAGTTTGTTACAATAAATTTGTGGAGTGGTTGAAAAACGAGTTTTAATGACTCCAACCTAAGTGTATGTAAACTTCCGACTTCAACTGTATAAAAATATATTTAATTAAACTACAACTAAGGACACACAAATGTACACATAAAAACAACAATTAAACCATTGTCTTCTTGCCTTTGGTTGTAAAAGTGGATACTTCTGCTGTCTTCTTGCCCCTGGTTGTGAAAGTGGATACTTCTGCTGTTGTCTTGCCCCTGGTTGTTAAAGTGGGTACTTCTGATGTCTTCTTGCCCCTGGTTGTGAAAGTGGATACTTCTGATGTCTTCTTGCCCCTGGTTGTGAAAGTGGGTACTTCTGATGTCTTCTTGCCCCTGGTTGTGAAAGTGGGTACTTCTGATGTCTTCTTGCCCCTGGTTGTGAAAGTGGATACTTCTGCTGTTGTCTTGCCCCTGGTTGTGAAAGTGAGTACTTCTGCTGTTATCTTGCCCCTGGTTGTTAAAGTGGGTACTTCGGATGTCTTCTTGCTCCTGGTTGTGAAAGTGGGTACTTATACTGTCGTCTTGCCCCTGGTTGTGAAAGTGGATACTTCTGCTGTTGTCTTGCCCCTGGTTGTGAAAGTGGATACTTCTGCTGTTGTCTTGCCCCTGGTTGTGAAAGTGAATTATTCTGTTGTCTTCTTGTCCCTGGTTGTGAAAGTGGATACTTTGTGACACTGTGTAAATTCACAAAACACAGGAAGGGCATTTGATTTGTCTAGACCCAGGGACATCATGTGGTGATTTCATCGGCAAGTATGTCCCTCAAGTGCTTTCTGGTCCCAAATGCCACCCACCACTCCTGAACTTATATTTCAGAAGAGAACATTTTCATTTGTGAGCACTTCACAATTCTCCTTTATGATTGCACTAGCAGTCAATATAATATCGTTCAACCTCATTTTGCATCACATCCAAATCAATGAATACAAATGTTATTTATGTAGTGCTTTTCACAATAACGATTGTCACAGATTGCTTTACACCAACCCGGCCTAGCTGCAGCTGTGTGGCAAGGTAAAACAAGGGAACGATGAAGGAACCTTCTTTAGTTGTACAGAGGAGGTGGTTGGGGTGCGAGCTGTGAAACGTTGTCAATTTAGGCAATAAACTACAGCAGAGTATATCTGACTACCAGACAGTAGTTCATTTTGGAAAGAGGAATCATAATACGTTCATGGCATGGATGACTTATAACAGGGTCAAACTAGATCAATACACAAGACCCTAGCCTGAGAGTTGTCCACATATGCGGACCAAAGTCTAATATTCTATATACAGTACTTACTCAATCAACGTCATCCCCATTGTGACATACACTGAATGTACAAAAAATTAGGCACACCTGCTTTTTCCGTGACATAGACTATCCAGGTGAAAGCTATTATCCCTTATTAATGTCACTTGTTTAATCGACTTCAATCAGTGTAGATGAAGGGCAGGAGACAGGTTAAGGAAGGATTGAGAAAATGGAGACATGAATTGTGTATGTGTGCCATTCAGAGGGTGAATGGGCAAGACAAAAGGTTTAAGTGTCTTTGAATGGGGTCTGGTAGTAGGTACCAGGCGCACGGGTTTGTGTGTGTTTCTAGTGTGTATCAATAATGGTCCACCACCCAAAGAACATCCAGCCACCTTGACACAGCAGTGGGAAGCATTGGAGGCAACATGGGCCAGCATCCCTGTGGAACACTTTCGACACCTTGTAGAGTCCATGCCCCGATTAATTGAGGCTGTTCTGAGGGCAAAAGAGGGTACAACTCAATATTAGGTAGGTTTTCCTAATGTTTTGTACTTTCTGTGTAAGTCCACAATTAGTCTAGGCATTCTGAGAATGTAGCCAAGACATCAGTCAGCTTCTCTTGATGTGTTGTGACATGTTGGCAACCAGTCTACTTCTACTGTTCACTGATGCAGCGGATTCTTGAGACATCCACTGTTGAAAGACTCCATCCGTCTCATGTCGTTCTTGACAACAAGCCAACAAGCCAACAATCCAAACCATACAATAGAACCAATTTGCTGTTATATAAGTGGGTATTTGTTTTGAGGCTGCACTGCTGAGAACTCCAGATGGGATGAGTTGGGCAAATCCCCAATGTGAGGTTTTTGACAAAGTTTAGAGATCTTCCAGCTTGGAGAGCAGGTCATGGTTGAGGTAATGGTAATAAGGAAGAAGATCTGAGAGATGAAGGAACCCCGTCTCACTCCAGACTTCACAGTGAACCACTCAGACTTGTAACAATCTTGAATAGTATACCTTGAATAGTATATATTGAATCAGATCTCAAAATCTTCCAGTGTGTCCCCATGTATACTAGCAAAAGCCTGGAAGTCTAAGAAGTGAGAATGGGGAGGTGGTGGGACCACACATCCTTGTCCCGTTCAGAACCCTGCTTGCCTTAGCTTGGTGCCAATGGCTGACTCCATGCATTTTCAGTGATGCAGAATGAAAAATGGTTGATGGCATTAGCTAAAACTGAGCTTCACATTCCAGCATTATGTAAAAAATCAACAACAGACATATTATTGTATTGTCTACGTTGTCAGAAACAGTGTTTTAATTGAAACCATTATATAATAAACTGAACTGTTTATGATGTATTTGGCGCCATTGTAATTCTCGACCATCAAAACATAGCTGTAGACATCACCTTTTCTGTGTTGTCATGTTTGGTTCAGCAGATATGAAGGAAAATGATGTAAAAATGCCCGGCACGGTCGCCAAGAGGCGTTTTTTGCAAAATGTCTGAAAATGTCCACGACTCTAAACTGTGCAAGTGTACCAAGTTTCATGCTTTTATGAAAAAGTGTACATAATTTTCACATATTGTCTGGACTCCCGAGTGGCGCAGCGGTCTAAGGCACTGCATCTCAGTGCTGGAGGCGTCACTACAGACCCTGGTTTGAATCCAGGCTGTATCACAACCAGCCATGATTGGGAGTCCCATAGAGTGACACGTTATGTGGCAATATGTTGGCATTGCCCCATCATTTGAATCAGCAGCGGTATAACAAAAGCATATTGGCACGGCGCACAATTGGCCCAGCGTCATACTGGTTAGGGTTTGGCCGTGGTAGGCCATCATTGTAAATAAGAATTTGTTTTTAACTGACTTATTTAAATGAATAAATAAAATCAAAAATAGTTTTATTTATTTCACACAAGATCATGTTTTCACATCTAATTTCATGTTATCACATTGCTTTTAGGTTGCTTTTACATAAGATCATAATGTGATCACGTGAAATTCATGTGGTTTTCCCGTAAAGTGAGTGTGTGAGAGCGGATGGATGTGTGAACGATCAGTTTCACTCCTCACTGCCAGACTATGGCAGTAGATGCAGCACCACTCTCTCTGAGGAGGTTTAAAATGTGCCCTCCTCTCCAACACAGTGGGCTGACAGTGTAATCCACAACCTACTTTATAGTCATGCTACTTACTAACTGTGTGGCGGCTTTGAGCCTATTGAGATCCTCATTGTGAAGTGCCGCAGTGCAAATCTTTTTCTCTTTAATTTTTCTGTCTATCCCAGGACGGAATTAAGAGTCCTGTTCTGTGTTTTTGGATGACTTCCTGACTTCTGTGAGCTCTTTGGTAACCATGTGAATGTGGAATGGATGTTTTTCTCAAGTTGAGTCTGTGGCCTCTGCTCTGCCAAAGTTATGTGTCTGTCAACGTCGTGTGTATAGGTGGCAGGGAAGTCAGGCGCAGGAGAGTTAAACGAAGTGTAAATGGAGACTTTTAATAAATGTCCACATAACATGCTCCAAACACGAAAATATACATACATAAAATAAACATGGGTACGAGGACCCGTCGCGCACCTATACACCAAGAATCAACACTTGACATAAAACAATCTCTGACAAACACATGAGGGGAAACAGAGGGTTAAATACACAACAGGTAATGAATGGGATTGACAACAGGTGTGTGGGAAGACAAGACAAAACCAATGGAAAATGAAAAATGGATCGATGATGGCTAGAAGGCCGGTGACGTCGACCGCCGAACACCGCCCGGACAAGGAGAGGCAACGACTTCGGCAGAAGTCGTGACAGTGTCATAGATCATGAGGAATGTCACCTCAGTTTTAATTTTGAACTGTTGAAATGTTACTGTAATTAATATGCTTTTGATATACCGTTGTTAATTCAAATGATGGGGCAATGCCAATGTATTGCTACATAACCTGTCACTCCAGAAAACACACACACACACACACACACACACACACACACACACACACACACACACACACACACACACACACACACACACACACACACACACACACACACACACACACACACACACACACACACACACACACACACACACACCTTCAGAAAGAGAAGACGGAGAACAGTGTTTTGTGAGCAGCTCCAGTGTGGGCGGCTGAGGTTGAACCTTGCCCTGGGAGGGCTGGGAGGGGGGTTGGGGGGGGGGGGGGGGGTCCTGTAGTGGAGTAGACGGCAGTAAACTCTCTCTGTGGTCGGCTCAGACCCAAGCCTGTCATCGCAGCTGCCAATTAGTGCTGATTTGGAGGCGTAGCGGAGCTGTAGACAGCTCCACACTGCCAAGCCCTTCTATACCTCTCCCTGTCCTGCCATGGGTTGGGCCCTCGCCTCCCTGCTCCCTCTTACCCCAACTGAAGAAAAATATTCTTACAACACAGGTGGTGGTAGTTGTCTTTCTAAGGTAAGTCCTTGACCCAACCTTGCCTGTCTGAGTCGGGCTGAGCACGGCTGGGTATCGGACTGAAAGGCTTCCATTTTGTTTAAAAGAGCTACTGTTACAAAACAAAAACAGAACATGACTCATTCAGATGTCTTTATTCATGGTTGTTGATATTATTGTTAAGTAGAAGGATGAAACAGGCTTTTGCAGAGAGGATGTACTTTCTCTCACACAGCTGATGTAAAAGAAAACAACTAGAGTGTCTGTTTTCTTTTTCTAAAGTGTTTTGCTGAGGTCAGCATGGGGACATGGGTGGCATGCACTCAGAATGTCCTCTCCCCTGAGAACCTAGCCCCCTCCCCCTGTCCCCCAACCCTCCCCTGAACCTAAACATTAATAACCTATATCCTCAAGCAATTGGTCCCATAGCCTATACACATCTCTGACAGCCACAGCGTTTTTCTTTCACAAACACAAATATTATTTATCCTTTTATAACGGGACATCGTCGTGGGAACCCTGCAGATCCTATATGACGTGTCACTGAGCCCTCTCCAAGCCCCTGACCCCTTCTGAACCCTTCCCAAGGTCGTTAGGGAAAGCTAAGGTCACACTAGTTCATTTTAGGTCCGTGTCCAAAATAGCACCTTATTCCCTATGAACTACTTTTTACCAGAGCCCATAGCACTACATAGGGACTATAGGGTGCCCTTTCAGATGCACCCCAGCTAAGCCTTAAACCGTTTTATCATAAGGACTTGCATGGAATAGCCTTAATTTCTCAGAACAAGAATAGACTGATGAGTTTCCAAAGAAAGTTCTTTGTTTCTGGCCATTTTGAATCTGTAATCGAACCCACACATGCTGATGCTCCAGATACTCAACTAGTCTATAGAAGGCCAGTTGTATTGCTTCTTTAATCAGAACAACAGTTTTCAGCTGTGCTAATGTCATTGCAAAAGGGTTTTCTAATGATCAACAAGCCTTTTAAAATGATAAACTTGGATTAGCTAACACAACGTGCCATTGGAACACAGGAGTGATGGTTGCTAATAATGGGCCTCTGTAAACCTATGTAGATATTCCATAAAAAAATCTGATGTTTCCAGCTACAATAGTCATTTACAACATTAACAATGTCTACACTGTGTTTCTGATCAATTTGATGTTATTTTAATGGACAAAAAAATTCTGTGGCCCCAAACTTTTGAACGGTAGTGTGTACTTCCATCGCTCTCTGTCTTTCTCCCTTTGACAACATCACAGAGACAGAGCAACCAGAAAGCAAAGCAGTACGCTACAATGCCAACAGCCACTCCCAGTCCCCACGTCCACAAGAGCAGTCGATGTAACGGTAAATCAATAAAGGTCTAATACTGAATAATTGAGGTTATTGGAGCGCAGACAGTGACAGTCCCTAGTGAAGCTCCCATACAGAACTACGAGAGGTGTTCTTATTTCACCTTCCTTTCTCGCACCCTTAGATACATTTATTTATCTATTTTAACCCTTATTTCACCAGATAGGTCGACTGAGAAGATATTCCCTTTTGCAGCAACAACCTGGGGAATCGAGAGAGGAGATATTTGGTTAGCGTAATGAATGATTTGAAAACGGGTGGCATTTTTTGTTGTTGCTTTTAATTAATGTTGGGGAGTGATTGAAGATGAATCTGCGGTGTGTTTTGTAGCTGGAGGGTTTATACGGTTCATAGGATGTTTAAGTATATTATCACCAACATGTTTTGTTATCACTATTTGATTCTCCTCGGTTTGGTTTTGTACAGTGCTTCTGTAAGTAGTTAGAGGGACAGAAGAGAGAGTGTGAGAGAGAGGGAAAGCGAGCGAGATGGTGAGAGGTATTTTGTGTGTGAGATTCACTAGAGGGCACAAGCTGCATGTCTAAGACTCCCAAGTTCCACTTACAGTGTGCGCGCTGGGAAAGTGAACAGAGCTGGAACAGAACACCGTGTCAAGTCTCCGGTTCCGCCTGCTGAGAGGAAACAGACTAACATAGGTCCTTTGTTTTTCCACTTTCGGACAAATCCTGACTTCTGAGATGCAGGCACAAAACTATGCAATGACGTCATTGGAATATCTGTGAAAATTCTGCCCTTTTTAAGCTAATAAAACACAATGTGACGGGAAGGGCTTGACTAGAAAAAGCTTGTAGCATTTTGTTACCCTCAGAATCCCAAGGTAGACAGGATGGCACGCATGCAGACAGACAGACCCGAGACAGACAGAGACATGTTTACGGTACAGTATGTTACCAGTGTGTCATGCCCGGTGAGCAACCAGCTCGTTGCGTGTTCCCGCGGCAACCGTGACATGCGTGCGCTCCGGGGAGACGACGTGACGGGAGAGCATCTCATCGGACTAACCTTAAAGAGGGGAAGGAAGGGATGAAATACAGAGGCCACATCTGAGTTTACCATGACCTTTCCAGGGATGCGAAGGCCCATGCCACATTACAGCCGAGGCTTGGTGTAATGTTGTTTTTGCCGGTCCTTGCAGTGTGTGTGTGTGTGTTCGTGTTTATGTGTCTGTTTCGTGTGAGTGGTACATGGTAGTGTGTGGTTCTGCAGTACCTTTATGTCGCTGGGCTGCTACATTAAAAAAGAGTGCTCCTTCATACTCTCAGAAAGTGGGTGTAAATGTATCTAGAAAACTATGGTGCTGGTTCGTTCAGGCAGGCAGACATACACGATGCCTCTTTCAGACGTTCACAGTGAAAGTCCCTGTGCCTCTGGAATGTGTAGTAATGCCCTTGAGCTGAAGGAGTCTTTCAGCTTGACTACCTTGGCAGGATAGCATGGGGAAAGAAGACAGGGAAACAGCAACAAACAACTAAACAAACATTGTGTTATTGTGTTGCTGCCTCACCTGTTTCTCTGTATCCTCCCAGCAAGGTGTGCTGTTTGGCTGTTCTGCTGTTGTCAGGTGTGAAGCTACTCCTCTTCTACATATAGCTCTGTCAGAGTTACTGTTTTCATGCCGTTTCACGCCCCAACAACGCTTTAGGCAAAGTTCCCATCGTCACAGTCCTCGGCTCCTCACAAACCCCTGCTAAGACAAATTGATTACCCAAAAAAGAGAAAACGAGTTCAAAAACGTTCACATGCTGTGTAGTGCCGCTGGTGATTTCTGTGTTTGTTTTGGTGTGTGTGTGTGTGTGTGTTAATCTGCTACACAGTAAATGTTGTTGGAAAACCCTCCAGAGTTCTGCTGACAGATAGACACAACCTAGTCCTAGTGTTTAGCTAACCTTCCCTCACAAAGGAAGTCTCGGCATACCCAGTGTCCCTCTCTCTTCTTCTGCACTATACTTTGTTTATTCTCCCACATCCTTCATATTAGCCGTCATTTCATTATCAAAGCTATTATATTTAGGAGTTGCTCTCATGTTTTTTTGGAAGGCTCAGGATTAGCAACGTTTATGCCCAGACGTGCACCCCATTCCTACAGAGACGTTTGGTAGCTAGCGCTACATATTACTCTAAGACCGCTGAAACAGATTTTGTGTGTAGCATGCACTATAATATCTAGCATTGTGCTTTTGGTCATCCTCTTGATGGCAGTCAGTCTTGCCAGACTTGTTATAATAGAGAAATGGAAATCAGTAGATTAAGGGAATATGTTTGTGAATGCTGGTATGGAAGACTCTTCAGGCAGGCCGTCAGCATCATTATTATTATAGAGTCGATGAGGGATGCAGTGTGCACTCTCCCTCCCTCCATCCCTGTATCATCCACTCTCCAGTCCTCTCCCTCCCTCCATCCCTGTATCCTCCACTCTCCAGTCCTCTCCCTCCCTCCATCCCTGTATCCTCCACTCTCCAGTCCTCTCCCTCCCTCCATCCCTGTATCCTCCACTCTCCAGTCCTCTCCCTCCCTCCATCCCTGTATCCTCCACCTCCACTCTCCAGTCCTCTCCCTCCCTCCATCCCTGTATCCTCCACCTCCACTCTCCAGTCCTCTCCCTCCCTCCATCCCTGTATCCTCCACCTCCACTCTCCAGTCCTCTCCCTCCCTCCATCCCTGTATCCTCCACTCTCCAGTCCTCTCCCTCCCTCCATCCCTGTATCCTCCACCTCCACTCTCCAGTCCTCTCCCTCCCTCCATCCCTGTATCCTTCACCTCCACTCTCCAGTCCTCTCCCTCCCTCCATCCGTGTATCCTCCATCTCCACTCTCCAGTCCTCTCCCTCCCTCCATCCCTGTATCCTCCACCTCCACTCTCCAGTCTTCTCCCTCCCTCCATCCCTGTATCCTCCATCTCCACTCTCCAGTCCTCTCCCTCCCCCCACCCTGTATCCTCCATCTCCACTCTCCAGTCCTCTCCCTCCCTCCATCCATGTATCCTCCACCTCCACTCTCCAGTCTTCTCCCTCCCTTCGTCCCTGTATCCTCCGTCTCAACTCTCCAGTCTTCTCCCCCCCTGTATCCTCCATCTCTACTCTCCAGTCCTTTCCCTCCCTCCGTCCCTGTATCCTCCGTCTCAACTCTCCAGTCTTCTCCCCCCCTGTATCCTCCATCTCCACTCTCCAGTCCTTTCCCTCCCTCCATCGCTGTATCCTCCATCTCCACTCTCCAGTCCTCTCCCTCCCTCCATCCCTGTATCCTCCATCTCCACTCTCCAGGCTTCTCCATCCCTGTATCCTCCATCTCCACTCTCCAGTCATCTCCCTCCATCCACCCCTGTATCCTCCATCTCCACTCTCCAGTCCTCTCCCTCCATCCCTGTATCCTCCACTCTCCAGTCCTCTCCCTCCCTCCATCCCTGTATCCTCCATCTCCACTCTCCAGTCATCTCCCTCCATCCACCCCTGTATCCTCCATCTCCACTCTCCAGTCCTCTCCCTCCATCCCTGTATCCTCCACTCTCCAGTCCTCTCCCTCCCTCCATCCATGTATCCTCCATCTCCACTCTCCTGTCCTCTCCCTCCCTCCATCCCTGTGTCCTCCATCTCCACTCTCCAGTCCTCTCCCTCCCTCCATCCCTGTATCCTCCACTCTCCAGTCCTCTCCCTCCCTCCATCCATGTATCCTCCATCTCCACTCTCCAGTCTTCTCCCTCCCTCCATCCCTGTATCCTCCGTCTCCACTCTCCAGTCCTCTCCCTCCCTCCCTCCATCCCTGTATCCTCCATCTCCACTCTCCAGTTCTCTCCCTCCCTCCCTCCCTTTATCCTCCATCTCCACTCTCCAGTCCTCTCCCTCCCTCCCTCCCTCCCTGTATCCTCCATCTCCACTCTCCAGTCCTCTCCCTCCCTCCATCCCTTTATCCTCCGTCTCCACTCTCCAGTCCTCTCCCTCCCTCCATCCCTGTATCATCCATCTCCACTCTCCAGTCTTCTCCATCCCTGTATCATCCATCTCCACTCTCCAGTCCTCTCCCTCCCTCCAACCCTGTATCATCCATCTCCACTCTCCAGTCTTCTCCATCCCTGTATCATCCATCTCCACTCTCCAGTCCTCTCCCTCCCTCCAACCCTGTATCCTCCATCTCCACTCTCCAGTCCTCTCCCTCCCTCCATCCCTGTATCTCCACTCTCCAGTCCTCTCCCTCCCTCCATCCCTGTATCACCCATCTCCACTCTCCAGTCCTCTCCCTCCATCACTCTATGCTCCATCTCCACTCTCCAGTCCTCTCCCTCCCTCCATCCCTGTATCCTCCATCTCCACTCTCCAGTCCTCTCCCTCCCTCCCTCCATCCCTGTATCCTCCATCTCCACTCTCCAGTCCTCTCCCTCCCCCCTCACTTTATCCTCCATCTCCACTCTCCAGTCCTCTCCCTCCCTCCCTCCCTGTATCCTCCATCTCCACTCTCCAGTCCTCTCCCTCCCTCCATCCCTTTATCCTCCGTCTCCACTCTCCAGTCCTCTCCCTCCCTCCATCCCTGTATCATCCATCTCCACTCTCCAGTCCTCTCCCTCCATCACTCTATGCTCCATCTCCACTCTCCAGTCCTCTCCCTCCCTCCCTCCCTGTATCCTCCATCTCCACTCTCCAGTCCTCTCCCTCCCTCCATCCCTGTATCCTCCGTCTCCACTCTCCAGTCCTCTCCCTCCCTCCATCCCTGTATCATCCATCTCCACTCTCCAGTCTTCTCCATCCCTGTATCATCCATCTTCACTCTCCAGTCCTCTCCCTCCCTCTATCCCTGTATCATCCATCTCCACTCTCCAGTCTTCTCCATCCCTGTATCATCCATCTCCACTCTCCAGTCCTCTCCCTCCCTCTATCCCTGTATCCTCCATCTCCACTCTCCAGTCCTCTCCCTCCCTCCAACCCTGTATCCTCCATCTCCACTCTCCAGTCCTCTCCCTCCCTCCCTCCATCCCTGTATCTCCACTCTCCAGTCCTCTCCCTCCCTCCATCGCTGTATTATCCATCTCCACTCTCCAGTCCTCTCCCTCCATCACTCTATGCTCCATCTCCACTCTCCAGTCCTCTTCCTCCCTCCATCCCTGTATCCTCCATCTCCACTCTCCAGTCTTCTCCCTCCCTCCATCACTCTATGCTCCATCTCCACTCTCCAGTCCTCTTCCTCCCTCCATCCCTGTATCCTCCATCTCCACTCTCCAGTCCTCTCCCTCCCTCCATCCCTGTATCATCCATCTCCACTCTCCAGTCTTCTCCATCCCTGTATCATCCATCTTCACTCTCCAGTCCTCTCCCTCCCTCTATCCCTGTATCATCCATCTCCACTCTCCAGTCTTCTCCATCCCTGTATCATCCATCTCCACTCTCCAGTCCTCTCCCTCCCTCTATCCCTGTATCCTCCATCTCCACTCTCCAGTCCTCTCCCTCCCTCCAACCCTGTATCCTCCATCTCCACTCTCCAGTCCTCTCCCTCCCTCCCTCCATCCCTGTATCTCCACTCTCCAGTCCTCTCCCTCCCTCCATCGCTGTATTATCCATCTCCACTCTCCAGTCCTCTCCCTCCATCACTCTATGCTCCATCTCCACTCTCTAGTCCTCTTCCTCCCTCCATCCCTGTATCCTCCATCTCCACTCTCCAGTCTTCTCCCTCCCTCCATCACTCTATGCTCCATCTCCACTCTCCAGTCCTCTTCCTCCCTCCATCCCTGTATCCTCCATCTCCACTCTCCAGTCCTCTCCCTCCCTCCATCCCTGTATCCTCCATCTCCACTCTCCAGTCCTCTCCCTCCCTCATCCCTTTATCCTCCGTCTCCATCCCTTTATCCAGTCCTCTCCCTCTCTCCATCCCTGTATCCTCCATCTCCACTCTCCAGTCCTCTCCCTCCCTCCATCCCTGTATCCTCCACTCTCCAGTCTTCTCCCTCCCTCCATCACTCTATGCTCCATCTCCACTCTCCAGTCCTCTCCCTCCCTCCATCCCTGTTTCCTCCATCTCCACTCTCCAGCCCTCTCCCTCCCTCCATCCCTGTTTCCTCCATCTCCACTCTCCAGCCCTCTCCCTCCCTCCATCCCTGTATCCTCCATCTCCACTCTCCAGTCTTCTCCCTCCCTCCATCCCTGTGTCCTCCATCTCCACTTTCCAGTCCTCTTCCGCCTTCCCACCATCTCTCTCCCTCTGGGCGAGTGCCTCTCACGCCTGCAGATGGCAGATAATGACACTAGTGTCCCCTGAGGCTGTCTCTCTCTCTCTTTGTTCACAGAGCCAGACCTGGGCCCTGGCTCTGTGTGTGTCTGTGCGCCTGCCAACGCTGTGTGTTTACTGCTGTTGCCTTCTTTCTCACCTCTGAGTGGACTGGCACTGGCTTTTATTCCCCATTGACCACAGAGGCAGAGTGGACAGTAGCCCAGACTAGTAGCTACCAAGCTGAAGAGTTGAACTCCGAGTGTGGGTAAATATACAAGCCTGTGTGTGCGTGTGCGTGTTAGGACCACAGGTGCTGTTAAAGTGCCCTTTTAGAGCCCCTCTGCACCGTCTCACTCTCCATTACAGAAAATAGGGGTGACAGCCAGCAAGACACTTCATCAAATACTGTCCAGCACCCACTGGGTTGTTGGAAATGTATTTGTCAGAGCCTGAGCACTGCAGTGCACTCCAACACCTCTGTAGTTATAGCCATATAAACACCTGGTTAAAATTGGCCTTGTTCCTTCCCTCTCTGGATGTGTTGCAAATGGCACCCTATTCCCTTTTAAGTGCCCTACAGTACTTCTGACCAGCGCCCATAGGGGTCTGATCAAAAGTAATGCACTATATAGGGATATATGAGTTTCGGAGCCGGCTGGTTTTCAGTTCTACCTGATAATTAATTGCACCCACCAGGTGTGCCAGGTCTAAATCAGTCCCTGATTAGAGGGGAACAATGAAAACAAGCAATGGAGCTGGCTTCGAGGTCCAGAGTTGAGTTTGAGGGATATAGGAAATAGGGTGCCCTTTTGGACTCAGCCGTGTGTGTTTGAGGTCATGATAGAACAGGCAGACATTCTCAAGGCTTGCCTCAGTAGTATATGTTACAAACGAATGCCTTTGTCAGCCGTGCCTGTTTGTAGTAAGGCCTGGTTTTGGGGTGTTTGAATGGTACTGTGGTAAAAACAACCAGATCTCAAGGTTTTACCAGTTTGACTTTATATTCTGACATTTATCCACGTTTCTCCAAACGTCAAATCTCAAATTGTTTTTGACACGCTGGGTTGACTCCTGCTTAGGCATTCATTCCGAATGGTTAAAGGTTAAGGTTTGGGATAGGGTTAAATCTAGTAAAGGAAGAACTGAGTGTCTACAGTACCACTGGGATTGAACACGCAACCTTCGGATCCGGAGTCATGGCATTATAGAAAATGAGTGTCTACCACTGGGATTTAGGATTTTATTAGGATCCCCATTAGCTGTTGCAAAAAGCAGTAGCTACTCTTCCTGGGGTCCAAACAAAACTTAAATCATGACATAGTACAGAACAATAAAATACAATAACAGCTCAAGGTCAGAGCTACATACATTTAAAATAAATTAGGGGAGATTGAACACGCCCTAGCAAAGCGCCCTAGCAAAACTGAAGTCTACTATCTACTAACCCGGTGGGTAGAGCGTTGGACTAGTAACTGAAAGGTTGCAAGATTGAATCCCCGAGCTGACAAGGTAAAAATCTGTCGTTCTGCCCCTGAACCCACTGTTCATAGGCCGTCATTGAAAATAAGAATTTCTTCTTAACTGACTTGCCTACTTAAATAAAGGTAAAATAAAATAAAATAATTGTAGATCTCACTGTTGCCCCTAGTGGCTGGTTTTGGTTTCCCAACATCCCCAGGACATGGATGGACGTACAATTTCGAAGTCAATCTTGAGCAATCTGCCTGGATAAAAGATGGCAGTTTTGTGAATACCCATAGTTATGGTATATAACTAACACAACCAGGGTTCATTGTTCTTGACGGCCTCAGTCTACAGACACCCAGCCCCCAGCAGTCCCAGGTGAGAGGTCAGACGTCAGATATATGGCAATCCTATAGCTGTAGGACTAATGCCTTAGCTATGGGAATGGGCTGTGAACCCCATAGCTCCGGTATCGACAGCATTGAGCAGGTCTTCCCTAATCAATACCTCGGTGGAGGGATATTTCCCTCACCTAAACCCTGGGTGTGGTGTGACCGGCCTCAATCAAACATGAGCCCTGGCAATTATGGGTGTTAGATCCTCCTGTCAAACCCTTGCTTCTGATCCAAACATCCCATGTCTTCAGGGCATATCATAGGCTCTCATACAGTACACTGGGCCTTAGCCAAGGCAGATTGAGGGGGGATG
Organism: Salvelinus alpinus; assembly: GCF_045679555.1. Lineage (NCBI taxonomy): Eukaryota > Metazoa > Chordata > Actinopteri > Salmoniformes > Salmonidae > Salvelinus > Salvelinus alpinus. The sequence goes on from NC_092093.1 coordinate 76,542,061, forward strand.
AGAAATGTGACCGACCGGCTCGATTTGGTCTTATCTAGCAAAATTTGAAATGGTGTTTTTTATATTTTTACATTACACTGCGGGACTTAGAGGTAATTTGTGGTTTAGTATGGTACCCTGCGTCACTACTTCATTGCTCCAGACCAGCGCAAGGGGGAGTTAGAGCACTGATTATGCTTTTGGGTCCTACTGTGTATCTAACTGATAATGAATGGGTGACATAAACCTAAATAGAAACTGATAATTGTGCACGACTTCAGTATTACTTACTCAAACTGTTGTTACACTAAGGTTTTTATTATATTTTGTTAGGATTATTTTTGCTCTTACTGTAGTACTGTAGGCCACTCCCGACCGGTCACGTTGTACCGTTGGCCACGGTCTAAGGCAAGCTGTGTTGCTACAGATGCTGGTTCAATACCCATGCCGGCCTCAACTGGGAGACCCATGAGATGATTGTAGGTTTTTAGTTTTTCTCCCTCTAAAAAATAGAAGTAAATAATTCTAAATAACAAACTGGCTTTATTCACAAATTAGTAACACTGTCTCACCCCATGTTCAAGAATGGCCTTTTTCTTGCTCATTTTACGTTAATTGAAACCAAAATCATCTCCAAAATGTATTATTATTCATTTAGAATGATATAAAAGCCCGTTGGATATTCTCACCTTGTTATTAGCAGGACAATATATATTGGTCATATTATTCATGACTCCCGAGTGGCGCACAATGGGATTGCCTTGCAGTTCTCCAGCTGTATCCACTGAAAGAGCACGAGGTTCAAGGCATGAGGGCAGGGGGCACGGGATGGGCCGCAGAGCCGCGCACAGAAGACCGACCTAGCCCATGGGGAAGGGGGAGGAGGAGGAAGGGGGAGGAAGGTTGGAACCCCAGCACACTGGCAACACTTTAAGGGGCATTGCACTAATAATGGCGCTGACAAGGGAAACGTTCCCGCTGTTCTGTTATTAGTGCCAGTCTGCACTTTCAAACTCAAAACAATGTAGCTAATAATGTCATCTTTATGCTTTCGTTAATAAAATAATGATAAAAATACTCTTTCAAAATGCCAATGTTTATTTAGTTATGGATCCATTACGAATTACTATGGGGATAAATATCACTGAATTACAGAAATATCCTCCAATCCTCTAGATGTAATTATTGGCGGAGAATCACGTCATATTTTTCGATATACTGTAGGCCTACCGTAGGCGACATGAGTCTCACTAGTGTTGAGTAATGTGCTGTTAAAAGTGGTGTAGGTCTTATTTATTTAAAGAGCATATTGAAGTTAGAAGCAATAGCCTACAATTATTTTAGCACCGTTTCACACTGCTCTGAGACAAGCATGGGGACTGGTCTTGATAATGAGATTTTTATTTTCATTGAATCTCCATTTGGGTATTGGTTAGACTAGATTTTGAAAATGCTATGTTATGCTCTTAGTGCAACCTTTATTTAACTCGGCAAGTCAGTTAAGAACAAATTATTATTTACTAGGGCAGCCTACTCCTTCCTCCCCTTCGGGGAATTGAACCCCTGTCTCCCGCATGCCTGCACAACACAGGGATTCTTTAGCTAAATATCCCAGTACTGTACTCCCGACCATCACGTTGTACAGTGCCATATTTTCCGTTCCATCCTAACGGAAACCCAGAGGGTTTAATAGAAACACCATAATATTAATCTAATTAATTAGTACAGCCATTATTGAAGGCTATCAAATTATTCTTAAAGATGCACTCTGGTGGTCAAACTAGCACTAACAAGCATTAATGGTATCATACACTTAATGGCTGATACACTTAAATAACGTGCCATAGAATTCTGGAAAGGAGGAACCACTGTATCTGCTTTGAAAGTTGATAAACTTGTAACCCCGCTTTTGAGAAAATGGCCCTTGAATGTTTTGGTACACCTACAGTACTGGAGAGCTCTTCTTTGTCTACACCCATTCAGCTTCGCTCTTAAGCCTTAGCCTCACCCATCTCTTTAAGAATTCACATGTGAGGCCATGTACTAAAAAATCTAAGATTTCAAGACTAAAGGCTGGTTTATACTACTGGTGTGTTCGTAAATTTAAGTGCCAGAGTGTGCTCAGAGTGTGCTCTGGGCGCTCATTAACTCTAAGCGTTGTCATATTGTCCATTTGTAAATCGTTTTGCTCTCGGAGCGTTCAGAGCGCACACTGGACGCTCTGGCCGAGGAGTAGGGTTGAACCGAAGTTCTGACCTCACAACAGCAGTCAAGCACCCAAGCTAACTGGCAAGCTTGCTAGCTACTTCCAAACACAAATGAGAGAACAGCTCACTCTGACCATTTTACTCGTCCTAGCAGAGCTGGTTAGGCTGTTTTTATGTTATCCAGAGCGTTGGTGACTGCAACTGTGCTGCTGGCAACAATTTAAATTATGCTTTTTTTGCCAACGTTTACTGGCACCGGCTATATTCAACGGATGTTGAGCGTTTGGAAATTCATCAGTTATTCTGCGCTCTGGCACACTCAGACGAGCGTGCTCTGAAATCAGAGTAGATGGCCAGAGTGAATTTACCAGTTAACGTTAGCTAGCCAGACAGCTAACATAAGCTAGCTAGCTTGCTAACCGGGCGCCGAAAGACGTGGATATCGATTAAGGCAGCCCCCCGCACCTCTCTGATTCAGAGTGGTTGGGTTAAATGGTTGGGACACATTTCAGTTGAAGGCATTCAGTTGTACAGCTGACTAGGTATCCCCTTTCCTTTAACAGCACATTTTAACTTGAAATGACTTTCTGACTAAATTTGAAATGTGGAATATCTGAAAATGTAGTTAGCTAGACTATTTTACCTGTATACATGGATTAATTAATCTCCCTCTCTGTCACGGATGCCATGGTTGCCCTTAGTTTGAAGATGTAATCCGGAGACAGGTGTTTTATACAACAGCCTTCTGTGTGGGGTTTTTTCGACTCCGTCTGCATATTTGCAATCAAACGTCAGAATTGTCTCTCTCCTTAGCTATCACACTCTAATTCCAACTAATTTCAAAACTCGGTCCTCCAGAGTGTGGAGAGCAACACTTATGCTGTTCTACTACATGATATCTTTCAAAAAAGCCACGTTAGAAAGGATTAACTACAGATACTTACCGGTGCATGTTATAGACAGAAGCCTGCTACATGGCAGACCAATCCAAACTCATCTCTCGGCATGTCCAGCCCACTCATTATCTCAGCCAATCATGGCTAGCGGGAAAGTTGCTGTCTGTTCCAGAAGGCATGTCTGACAAAAAAACGCATTTTGATAAAGAAATACACGTTTACGTTCAAATGGCTCTCCTGTGAAGTAGTGACGCGCGATGTACGCCTAGTTTCCTGAAACGAGTCACATATTGACTCGTTTCAGTTAGGCCTATGTAGGCTGACATGTCGTAGGATAGAACTGTAATGTCCCGAAGGGAGAATTGTCTGTGACACAAAGTAGGCATGCACCCATTCTCATTATAAGCATGTGGGGTAACCAGACTACACCCATAGATGTGAAAAATGTTAACATCCTGGTAACACCCATCAGTCTCTGATCTCTGATCGTGCCTTTCTTAACCCCCTGCTGTGGAAACACACTCTTCATGCTGTGGTTGATCCACGGCCATGTCAAGGCCAGACAACACTCTCTCTCTCTCTCTCTCTCTCTCTCTCTCTCTCTCTCTCTCTCTCTCTCGCTCTCGCTCTCGCTCTCGCTCTCGCGCTCGCGCTCTTGCTCTTGCTCCATCTCTCCCCTCTGTGTAATAACACCATCACCAGGGAGGTCCATGATTGTTTGATATTTTCCTTTGCCTTTTCCCCTACTTTTCCCCCAGTAGCAGTAGAAAGAGAAAGGTCCCTGGACACAGCCTTTAATTACCTTCCTCTGGCTCTGTGCATACCCAATGAATGAGTGAAGGGCACATCCTCCTGAAGCAAGCCTGGTTTCATATGGGTCTTCTAATGTGAGCATTTTAAAGACAGGAAGGAATATTAATGCCAGACAATGGGTGGGTGTGTGCACGTGTGATTGTGTGTTTGCGAGCTGCAGACAGAAACACAGGCAGCTCGCTGTTTGCATGTGAAGCAGGTCTGGAGGAAAAGCATGATAAGATTGGTGTGTACAGTGCATTCAGAAAGTATTCAGACCCCTTCCCTTTTTCCACATTTTGTTACGTTACAGGCTTATTCTAAAATGGATAAATAAATAAAACAAATCTTAAATCTACAGACAATGCCCCATAATGACAAAGAGAAAACAGGTTTTTAGAAATGTTTGCAAATGTATTAAAAATATACAACAGAAATACCTTTACATAAGTATTGAGACCTTTTGCTATGAGACTCAAAATTGAGCTCAGGTGCATCCTGTTTCCATTGAAAATCATTGATGTTTCTAAAACTTAATTGGAGTCCACCTGTGGTAAATTCAATTGATTGGACTTGCTTTGGAAAGGCACACACCTGTCTATGTAAGGTCCCACAGTTGAGAGTGCATGTCAGAGTAAAAACCAAGCCATGAGATCAAAGGAATTGTCGGTAGAGCTCAGAGACAAGTTTGTGTCAAGTCACAGATCTGGAGAAGGGTACCAAAAATGTTTTGCAGCATTGAAGGTCCCCAAGAACACTGTGGCCTCCATCAGTCTTAAATGAAAGAAGTTTGGAACCACCAAAACTACTCTTCCTAGAGCTGACCGCCTGGCCAAACTGAGCAATTGGGGGAGAAGGGCCTTCGTCAGGGAGGTGACCAAGAACCTAATGGTCACTCTGACAGAGCTCTAGAGTTCCTCTGTGGAGATGGGAGAACCATCCAGAAGGACAACCATCTCTGCAACACTCCACCAATCAGGCCTTTATGGTAGATTGGCCAGACGGAAACCACTCCTCAGTAAAATGCACATGACAGCCCGCTTGGAGTTTTCATAAAGGCACCTAAAGGACTCTCAGACCATGAGAAACAAGATTATTTGGTCTGATGAAACCAAGATTGAATTATTTGGCTTAAATACCAAGTGTCACATCTGGAGGAAACATGGCACCATCCCTGCGGTGAAGCATGGTGGTGGCAGCATCATGCTGTGGCGATGTTTTTCAGCGGCAGGGACTGAAAGACTAGTCAGGATCGAGGCAAAGATGAACGGAGCAAAGTACTGAGATATCCTTGATGAAAACCTGCTCCAGAGCGCTCAGGACAGGCTGGGGCGAAGGTTCACTTTCCAACAGGACAATGACCCTAAGCACACAGCCAAGACATCACAGGAGTGGCTTCGGGACAAGTCTCTGAATGTCCTTGAGTGGCCCAGCCAGAGGCCGGACTTGAACCCAAATTAAGAGAGACCTGAAAATAGCAATGCAGCAACGCTCCCCATCCAACCTGACAGAGCTTGAGAGGATCTGCAGAGAAGAATGAGAGAAACTCCCCGAATACAGGTGTGTCAAGCTCATACCCAAGAAGTCTCGAGGCTGTAATCACTGCCAAAGAAGGTGCTTTAACAAAGTACCTTAAGTAAATTTGATATTTCAGTTTTTGTTTTTGTACATTTGCAAGAATGTATTAAAAACAACTTTGTTTTTTATCATTATGGGGTATTGTGTGTAGATTGATGAGGCAAAAATAACAATTGAATCCATTTTACAATAAGGCTGTAATGTAACAATATGTGGAAAATGTCAAGGGGGTCTGAATACTTTCTGAATGCACTGTATATGGAACGGGTGAGGAGTGTGTGTGTGTGTATGTCTCGTACACACACACACACACACACACACTGGCAGGTTAATTCCATTGATTTGTTTCTCTAAAGGCCGTTCTGATGCACATCACTGTCAACCTGAAATGGTCCATTCACACAGACAATCTGGTGAAGAAGGCACAACAGCGCCTCTTCAACCTCAGGAGGCTGAAAACATTTATCTTGGCCCCTAGACCCTCAATTACGTCTACAGATGCCATTGAGAGCATCCTGTCGGGCTGTATCACCGCCTGTTATGGCAATTGCACCATCAGCAACTGCAGGGATCTACAGAGCGTGGTTTTGTCAGCCCAATACATCACCGGGGCAAACTACCTGCCATCCAGGACATCGAAGATATACACTGAACAAAAATATAAAGGCATCATGTAAAGTGTTGATCCCATGTTTCAGATACTGACTGGTTTTCTGATCCACGCCCCTGCATTTTTTTTAAAGGTATCTGTGACCAACAGATGCATATCTGTATTCCCAGTCGTGAAATCCATAGATTAGGGCCTAATGAATTGATTTCAATTGACTGATTTCGTATGAGCTGTAACTCAGTAAAATGTTTGAAATTGTTACGTGTTGTGTTTCTATTTGTGTTTCAGTATATATATATTCCGGACTGGGACATTGCTCGTTCTGATATTTCTCAATTTCTTTATTTACATGATTTGGGATTTATGTGTATTGTTTTGTATTGTTAGCTATTACTGCACTGTTGGAGCTGGAAACATAAGTGTTTCCCTACACCTGCGACAACATCTGCAAAGTATGTGTTCGCAATCAATCAAATTTGATGTGATGTGAATGACACCTCAAGGTGTTTTCTGAACTATTTAGACAAGAAGATGAATTGAGAGGACTTGGGAAGATCAATAGAGGATCTCATAAACTATAGATTAGATAACAGAAACAGTGGATTAGCTAGCACTTGTCTTGCACTTACTTTAAGTGCACTGGATTCAAACTGTAATAGATTTGAAACTGCAGTGTAAAGAACTAAATTTAAAATAACTTTCGCCGTGTAGTAAAGCAAGTAGGTACTGTTAGACAAATCATGTTGTGCTACTGAAGAGACGATGACTATAGACTGGAATGTACAATAGACTCCTATAAAACGTGTCTTCACTTATGCCTATAACATGGTTTAATGCAATGATTGGACTGTAGGCTTATACGGGTGGATGCAGTGATTGAACAAGATTGATGTAAAAATAGCTGGCACTTCTCCAGGTTCCTGCCTATAGTTTTAATTAGCGCCCGGGTATAGTACGTGTTCCAAATTGGCAACATATTCCCTATATAGTGCACTACTTTGAACCCTTTACAGTCGTGGGAATTGGCCTATATGGATAGGGCTACATTGAAATATTTCTTACAAAATAAATATGAAATGCATAACCATGGTAGCAATTGAAAGGGAACAGTTTGGAGTTTATGGGAAAAGTATTGGTCCTAAGGTGAGGAAACAACAGTTCACCTGACACGAGACTGAATTCAAACATTATTCATTTGATTTTATGTGCATTTTACATTTACTGTGCTTCTCTTCACGTTTGTTGATATCGGAATCAGAAAATACTCTGGATACATTCAGTAACATGAGAATATTCCTGGAAACATGTTGTAGGTGCAACATACGACAAAAAAAATGATAAGGGTTTGAGTGAGAAGACCAACTGGTGTCTCCAAGTGGTCACACACCTGTCCAAAGTGGGCACAGTTCCTAAGTAATTTCAATGCACGTTTATGACTCAAAGAAGAGTCCTCAACTATAAAATGTTTTTTTTTAACTATCCTAGCTGTGCCGTTGAGGAACTAGAGCGAGCACACTTGTAGTTTTGTTTGGAACACATGCTGGAGCTGGAAACCGAAGTGTTTCCCTACACCTGCGATAACATCTGCAAAGTATGTGTACGCAATCAATCACATTTGATGTGATGTGAATGACACCTCAAGGTGTTTTCTGAACTATTTAGACAAGAAGATGAATTGAGAGGACTTGGGAAGATCAATAGAGGATCTCATAAACTATAGATTAGATAACAGAAACAGTGGATTAGCTAGCACTTGTATCCGCCAGCACACAATTACTGTTGTTGTTTACGCAGTACAACAACGGTCCATTATAAATCGCAATCTGGGTCAGGTCAAAAGAAATACAACCGATGTAGACTTAATACCGTGAAATTCTTACTTATGTGGCCTTTCCCAACATAGCAGAGTGCATTCAGTTGGGTGTGCCGTGGCAAATGTTCTCCACAATAAACAGACATAGGCTCATTCTGTTCTGAACAACCCAGGGTGTGACGCCATGTCATCTTGTAACTATACATCAAACATAGTGATCGTGAATGCTGACACTGTATATGAGATTCGTTTTTTGTGATTCGGAGATGTGAAGTGCACATTTGGACTCACGGGTGTTTGGCTTGGCATCAAAGCGGTATTTGTTATAATCCTCAACGTCTCACCTTTCAAAAATACATAGTCCTCTTAATTTACAGCATTTCTCTCACTCTGACAACAAAACATTTTCAAAAGTTGCCCAATTAGCAAGAGGGATGAGGGCAACTTCTTGTTCCGCAAGCTGCTCAAGTTCAGAACGGCTTTCAGTCAAAAGCCATACAGCGCTGTGAAGTGCAGTGCCAGAGCTCCGACGTCATGTATAACATATTACTGTAAAGCCACTGCTTACCAATTTATCATTGCCCAGATCTGCCATTTTCAATACGTATACGAATATGAAGGTGTAGGGTTAACCAGAGTTCTATGGGTGCCATTTGGGATACAGGCGTAGTGACGTTAATGTAGCTCCTCTCAATATAGCGGAATGAGGGGTGGAGGCGTCTCTACCGTTCACCTCATACGATGCGTATCACATTTCATGCTTTCTTACTTTCTTACCAAGAGGCTTTGTAATAGTTTTTTTTGCAATTCTGTCATCCTTTTTTCTCTCTGTCTCTCTCCCTCACTCATTCTCTCTCTCTCTCATTTTCTCTTTTCAGTGTTCCTCATGGTAGAAAAGGCCCAGCTTAACATGCCTGAACGTTTTCTTTATTTTGCTGCTGAATGGGATTAAAGCTGTATCGATAACCAGAGGTTTAATGCATTAATATAAAACGCAAAGGGGCTTATTAGAATTTCCATTTTGTCAGCAGTACGTAGACAGGTAGCCAACACTACACATGGCATGTCCTTATATGTGTAAATTCATTTCCCCCAAGAGAGGAATGCTCACGCACACACACACACACACACACTCACACACACACACACAGTGCTGCTCAGGAGAAACATCAAAGGGAGGGACCACAACTTGGCCAAGTGGATTTGAAAGGGATGAGGCTTTAATCTATTTAAACTTTGCTTGCTCTGTATATTTTCTCACTCAAAGCACCATTCGCTCCACCCGCCCCTTTTTGTCCCTTCCAGCAGTAAAACCACCTGCTTCTATTCCGCTGTATCCCTTTTTCTCCCTTCCAGTGGTTAAACTACCTGCTTCTATTCCGCTGTATCCCTTTTTCTCCCTTCCAGTGGTTAAACTACCTGCTTCTATTCCGCTGTATCCCTTTTTCTCACTTCCAGTGGTTAAACTACCTGCTTCTATTCCGCTGTATCCCTTTTTCTCCCTTCCAGTGGTTAAACTACCTGCTTCTATTCCGCTGTATCCCTTTTTCTCCCTTCCAGTGGTTAAACTACCTGCTTCTATTCCGCTGTATCCCTTTTTCTCCCTTCCAGTGGTTAAACCACCTGCTTCTATTCCGATGTATCCCATATTCTCCGATTTCCAGCAGTAAAACTACCTGCTTCTATTCCGCTGTATCCCTTTTTCTCCCTTCCAGTGGTTAAACTACCTGCTTCTATTCCGCTGTATCCCTTTATCTCCCTTCCAGTGGTTAAACCACCTGCTTCTATTCCGATGTATCCCATATTCTCCGATTTCCAGCAGTAAAACTATCTGCTTCTAATCCACTGTCCTCACTATCAGGATCTACAGTGATCTAAACTCAGCAAAAAAAGAATGTCCTCACTGTCAACTGCGTTTATTTTCAGCAAAGGTTTTTATTTTTTTTCACACACCCTTTTCTCCCCAATTTCGTGGTATCCAATTGTTAGTAGTTACTATCTTGTCTCATCGCTACAACTCCCGTACGGGCTCGGGAGAGACGAAGGTCGAAAGCCATGCGTCCTCCGAAACACAACCCAACCAAGCCGCACTGCTTCTTAACACAGCGTGCATCCAACCCGGAAGCCAGCCGCACCAATGTGTTGGAGGAAACACTGTGCACCTGGCGACCTGGTTAGCGTGCACTGCGCCCAGCCCGCAACTTATTTTCAGCAAACTTAACATGTGTAAATATTTGTATGAACATAACAGATTCAACAACTGAGACATAAACTGAACAAGATCCACAGACATATGACTAAAATAAATGGAAAAATGTGTACCTGACAAAGGGGGGGTCAAAATCAAAAGTAACGGTCAGTATCTGTCACGTTCTGACCTTTATTTCCTTTGTTTTGTCTTTATTTAGTATGGTCAGGGCGTGAGTTGGGGTGGGCAGTCTATGTGTGTTTTTCTATGTTGGGGTTTTGTGTTCGGCCTGGTATGATTCTCCATCAGAGGCAGCTGTCAATCGTTGTCCCTGATTGAGAATCATACTTAGGTAGCCTGGGTTTCACTTTTGGTTTGTGGGTGTTTGTTTCCGTGTCAGCCACACGGTACTGTTTCGTTTGATCATCGTTTATTGTTTTTGTTCCTGTGTTCAGTTTTTGGATTTATATTAAAGACATGAACACTTACCACGCTGCGCTTTGGTCCGATCCTTCTACCACCACAGACTATCGTTACAGTATCTGGTGTGGCCACCAGCTGCATTAAGTACTGCAGTGCATCTCATCCTCATGGACTGCACCAGATTTGCCAGTTCTTGCCGTGAGATGTTACCCCACTCTTCCACCAAGGCACCTAGAAGTTCCTGGTCATTTCATGGGGGAATGGCCCTAGCCCTCACCCTCCGATCCAACAGGTCCCAGACGTGCTCAATGGGATTGAGATCCGGGCTCTTTGCTGGCCATGGCAGAACACTGACATTCCTGTCTTGCAGGAAATCAGGCACAGAACGAGCAGTATGGCTGGTGGCATTGTCATGCTGGAGGGTCATGTCAGGATGAGGGAGGAGGATGTCTTCCCTGTAACGCACAGCGTTGAGATTGCCTGCAATGACAACAAGCTCAGTTGATGATGCTGTGCCACACTGCCCTAGACCCCCAGACGGACCCTCCACCTCCAAATCAATCCCGCTCCAGAGTACAGGCCTCGGTGTAACGCTCATTCCTTCGACGATAAACGCAAATCCGACCATCACCCCTGGGGAGACAAAACCGCAACTTGTCAGTGAAGAGCACTTTATGCCAGTCCTGTCTGGTCGGATTGATGTTGTTGTTGTTGCCATCCTGTACCTGCCCGGCAGGTGTGATGTTCGGATGTACCGATCCTGTGTGTAACAGTATAACTTTAGTACGTCCCCTCGCCCCGACACGGGCGCGAACCAGGGACCCTCTGCACACGTCAACAACAGTCGCCCACGAAGCGTCGTTACCCATCGCTCCACAAAAGCCGCGGCCCTTGCAGAGCAAGGGGAAACCCTACTTAAGTCTCAGAGCAAGTGACGTAACTGATTGAAATGCTAGTAGCGCGTACCCGCTAACTAGCTAGCCATTTCACATCCGTTACACTCACCCCCGTTTCAACCTCCTCCTTTTCCGCAGCAACCAGTGATCCGGGTCAACAGCATCAATGTAACAGTATAACTTTAGACCGCCCCCTCGCCCCGACACGGGCGCGAACCAGGGACCCTCTGCACACATCAACCATGGTCGCCCACGAAGCATCGTTACCCATCGCTCCACAAAGGCCACGGCCCTTGCAGAGCAAGGGGAAACCCTACTTAAGTCTCAGAGCAAGTGACGTAACTGATTGAAATGCTAGTAGCGCGTACCCGCTAACTAGCTAGCCATTTCACATCCGTTACATGTGCAGATGTAGTTACACGTGGTCTGCCACTGCGAGCTGTCTGTCCTGTCTCCCTGTAGCTCTGTCTTAGGCGTCTCACAGTACGGACATTGCAATTTATTGCCCTGGCCACATCTTCAGTCCTCATGTCTCCTTAAGGCACGTTCACGTAGATGAGCAAGGACCCTGGGCATCTTTCTTTTGGTGTTTTTCATTCAGTAGAAAGGTGTCTTTAGTGTCCTAAGTTTTCATAACTGTGACCTTAATTGCCTACCGTCTGTAAGCTGCTAGTGTCTTAACGACCGTTCCACAGGTGCATGTTCATGAATTGTTTATGGTTCATTGAACAAGCATGGGAAACAGTGTTTAAGCCCTTTACAATGAAGATCTGTGAAGTTATTTTGATTTTAAAGAATTATCTTTGAAAGACAGGGTCCTGAAAAAGGGACGTTTCTTTTTTTGCTGAGTTTATCTGCTTCCCAAGTGGCGCCCTATTCCCTGTATAGTGTGCTACTTTTAAGCAGGGCCCATAGTGCATTTCTTTTGAACACAGCCCTATGTAAATAACTGGGTGCCATTTGTGACACAGCCTTAGCGCCTCCCTAATGGCACACCCAGCACTTCTGAAATATGCATTTGGTTCTGAATACAGGGACCAGTGTAAATTCAGAGATGGAGCGGCCTTGTCAGCAGCCAGAGTGATCGGCCAGCCTCCCTATTCTATTGTCTGAATATTTGATGATGTTAATCAGGAGAAAAACAGCACTAAGCACTTTGTTCCTTTCCGTTCTCCCAGCTGAACGAAGGAACACAGGCAGGCAAGCGGATGGGCAGGCAGGCAGGCAGGAGAAGGACCATGGTGGCTGGAAATAATAGATGGGGAAGTGATGAAATATTCACAGTGTGCTGTGTGATGACTGAGGTCACACAGATGGGATGGAAAGAAGTCCCAATGCAGGGCCGACGCTCGGAGAGCTGGGAGAAGGGTTAGGGGAATGGGTTTAGAATAGTTTGGGTTGAAATGACATTGCTGCATTGCGTCCCACAATGCCAGTGAGGAAGATACCTTTTTAGATAGATGGCTTCATTCCCATGTTCTTTTCTCTCTGAAAGTATCCAACTTTTTGATGGATGGATGGATGTATAGACACTGTAGATGGGTTGAATAATGGATGGATGGATGGATGTATATACACTGTAGATGAGTTGAATAATGGATGGATGGATGGATGTATAGACACTGTAGATGAGTTGAATAATGGATGGATGTATATACACTGTAGATGGATTGAGTAATGGATGGATGTATGAATGTATATACACTGTAGATGGATTGAATAATGGATGGATGTATGAATGTATATACACTGTAGATGGATGGAATAATGGATGGATGTATGAATGTATATACACTGTAGATGGATTGAATAATGGATGGATGTATGAATGTATATACACTGTAGATGGATTGAATAATGGATGGATGGATTAGATGGATTGAATAATGGATGGATGGATGGATGTATAGACACTGTAGATGAGTTGAATAATGGATGGATGGATGGTTGTATATACACTGTAGATGAGTTGAATAATGGATGGATGGATGGATGTATAGACACTGTAGATGAGTTGAATAATGGATGGATGGATGAATGTATATACACTGTAGATGAGTTGAATAATGGATGGATGGATGGATGTATAGACACTGTAGATGAGTTGAATAATGGATGGATGTATATACACTGTAGATGGATTGAATAATGGATGGATGTATGAATGTATATACACTGTAGATGGGTTGAATAATGGATGGATGGATGGTTGTATATACACTGTAGATGAGTTGAATAATGGATGGATGGATGGATGTATATACACTGTAGATGAGTTGAATAATGGATGGATGTATATACACTGTAGATGGATTGAATAATGGATGGATGTATGAATGTATATACACTGTAGATGGATGGAATAATGGATGGATGGATGAATGAATGTATAGACACTGTAGATGGGTTGAATAATGGATGGATGTATATACACTGTAGATGGGTTGAATAATGGATGGATGAATGAATGTATAGACACTGTAGATGGGTTGAATAATGGATGGATGTATTTACACTGTAGATGGGTTGAATAATGGATGGATGAATGAATGTATAGACACTGTAGATGGGTTGAGTAATGGATGGATGGATGTATATACACTGTAAATGTGTTGAATAATGGATGGATGGATGTATATACACTGTAGATGGGTTGAATAATGGATGGATGGATGAATGAATGTATAGACACTGTAGATGGGTTGAATAATGGATGGATGGATGAATGTATATACACTGTAGATGGGTTGAATAATGGATGGATGGATATACACTGTAGATGAGTTGAATAATGGATGGATGGATGTATATACACTGTAGATGAGTTGAATAATGGATGGATGGATGTATAGACACTGTAGATGGGTTGAATAATGGATGGATGGATGAATGTATAGACACTGTAGATGGGTTGAGTAATGGATGGATGGATGAATGTATAGACACTGTAGATGGGTTGAATAATGGATGGATGGATGAATGTATATACACTGTAGATGGGTTGAATAATGGATGGATGGATATACACTGTAGATGAGTTGAATAATGGATGGATGGATGTATATACACTGTAGATGAGTTGAATAATGGATGGATGGATGTATAGACACTGTAGATGGGTTGAATAATGGATGGATGGATGAATGTATAGACACTGTAGATGGGTTGAGTAATGGATGGATGGATGAATGTATAGACACTGTAGATGGGTTGAATAATGGATGGATGGATGAATGTATATACACTGTAGATGGGTTGAATAATGGATGGATGGATGAATGTATATACATTTACATTTACATTTAAGTCATTTAGCTGACGCTCTTATCCAGAGCGACTTACAATTTGGAAAGTTCATACATATTCATCCTGGTCCCCCCGTGGGGAATGAACCCACAACCCTGGCGTTGCAAGCGCCATGCTCTACCAACTGAGCCACACGGGACCACACTGTAGATATATATATATATATATATATATATATATATATATATATATATATATATATATATATATATATATATATATATATATATATATATATATATATATACACACTGTAGATGAGTTGAATAATGGATGGATGAATGTATAGACACTGTAGATGAGTTGAATAATGGATGGATGTATATACACTGTAGATGAGTTGAATAATGGATGGATGGATGAATGGATGAATGTATAGACACTGTAGATGAGTTGAATAATGGATGGTTGTATATACACTGTAGATGAGTTGAATAATGGATGGATGGATGTATAGACACTGTAGATGGGTTGAATAATGGATGGATGGGGGGGTTGATGCACGGAGACATCGTCCGGGACCATATAAAGTTTGGGAGATAAGTGGGAGAGGAGGAGTGGTGGATTCCCATTCATTAGATGTTAATGTCATGCAGACTAGGTGGCAGTCCCGATCCCACCTCATCCTGACCACCACACACCATGCCTAAATCCCTTAGGTCCCATCTCACAGTTATACAAGCTGAAACATTGGCACTCCCACACTTTCCTTTCCTCCCACACTTCCCTGTATGAAACATTTATGAATCCTCTGTGTGGCTAAGGGCACTGCAGTAGTGCTGGCACAGACAAAGTGCCTTTGGAGAACCAATCACTGATTCATTTATAAGGTTGGGAAAGTGTATGTTCAATGTACTATTTACTCTCCATGTCTTGGTGATTCTATACTGGGCTGCTTTAGGTCTAATGTTGATGTCCCACCTCAAAATATATCACAAGTAGATTGATGGGGATGGATAAAAGGATTGAGGTAGACAGAAGAGAGGGAGGTAGAGAGAGGCAGAAAGAGAGAGGGAGAACTAAGAGACTTGAGTGGCAGATAGCCCCAGAGATCTAGGTACTCAATAGAATCCTGACTCGTACTAACCTGTTGCAGTAGCCTGTGATAGAAAAACTGCCACCATGTTATCACTCATGACCAGCACACCATATGTGCTCTGATGATGACGCTGTGTTCTGATTGGTCCAGTAATTCCCACGGAAACCCCATCGATTACGAGACCATCAAATCGATTGCCCGTGGCAACCCGGAAAGTGGAATATGCTTGCGTGATTCGTTTTGAGGCCAAGATTGAATATGGATGGAATGAATGCACAGATCTTTTTCAAATCTGTTTTTGAGTTTCGGGTACGTTTCCATATAAAAACACCCATGGTTATAAATCCACAGTTGTGTCTCAAATGGCACCCTATTTCCTAAATAGTGCACTACTTTTGACCAGTGCACTATGGGCCATGGTCAAAAGTAGTGCATGATGGCCTCCCGGGTGGCGCAGTGGTCTAGAGCACTGCAGAGTCTGGAGCACACCAGAGTCTGGGTTCGCGCCCAGGCTCTGTCGCAGCCGGCCGCGACCGGGAGGTCCGTGGGGCGACGCACAATTGGCTTAGCGTCGTCCGGGTTAGGGAGGGTTTGGCCGGTAGGGATATCCTTGTCTCATCGCGCTCCAGCGACTCCTGTGGCGGGCCGGGCGCAGTGCGCGCTAACCGAGGGGGGCGGGTGCACGGTGTTTCCTCCGACACATTGGTGCGGCTGGCTTCCGGGTTGGAGGCGCGCTGTGTTAAGAAGCAGTGCGGCTTGGTTGGGTTGTGCTTCGGAGGACGCATGACTTTCGACCTTCGTCTCTCCCGAGCCCGTACGGGAGTTGTAGCGATGAGACAAGATAGTAATTACTAGCGATTGGATACCACGAAAAATTGGGGAGAAAAGGGGATAAAAAAAAACAAAAAAAAAACAACAACAACAAAAAAAAAATAGTGCATGATATAGAAAATAGGTTGTCATATGGGGCGCAGGATGTGAATCTTCTCAGCTGTTGGAGCCTCTGGGTGTGTTTTGTACTTGTCTGGTTAAGGACTGACAAATAGACATAGTATGTGTCCCGAATGGCGCCCTTTCCCCAATGCAGTGCACTACTTTTGACCAGAGCCTTATTGTAGCCCTAAAAGTAGTGCACTAAACATGAAATAGGGTGCCATTTGGGACACAATATACATGCATCGTTTCACAAGACACTTCAAAACAACAACATAACCCGTTTTACTGTGGTTGTTACTGCTTCCTGTGGTTACTTGATCCTGTTCTCCTCGCTGCTGCCTGACGGACAACACTTATATTGATATTGGATCAGGTCTCTAAATATACTGGTTCATGTTTTTTCTCAACTTTCACCCTCTTAATTTGGATTGATGTCTCTATTCCCATTAAAATCTTCGCTTCCTATCAGCTGTAAAGGAAAGACGAGCAGTTTGAATGGAATCATGTCCTGAAAGGGATTATTGCGTTGAAGTTATCGACCTCAGTAGAGTTATCGACCTCAGTAATCATTCTTCATTAATCCTGAGAAATATTTCCATCTACAGGAATGTGGTTGTGTTTAAATGGTCCTTCAGAGAGATTTGGATAATGGTGGTCATTGTCTATGATTGGCTATGTACAGTACTATAGGACTAAATGCAGTTTTATCTTTTTACACGGAACAACAATATCAACGCAACATGTAAGTGTTGGTTCCATGTTTCATGAGCTGAAATAAAAGATCCCAGAAATGTTCCATTCGCACAAAAAGCTTATTTCTCCCAAATTTTGTGCATACATTTTTTACATCCCTGTTAGTGAGCATTTCTTATTTGCCAAGATAATCAAATCAATAAAATAAAATCATATTTGTCATGTGCCGAATACAACCTTACTGTGAAAGGCTTAACCAACAACGCAGTGACGGAAATAGATTTAAGAAAATATTTACAAAATAAAGTTTAAAAAAGTAACACAATAAAATAACAATAACAAGGATATATACAGGGGGACCAGTACCGAGTCAATGTGCTGGGGTACAGGTTAGTTAAGGTATTTAAGGTTATTTGAATATGTAGGTAGGGGTAAAGTGACTATGCATAAATAATAAACAGCGAGTTGCAGCAGTGTAAAATAAAGGGGGTGAGTGGTGGGGGGGTGTCAATGCAAATAGTCCCGGTGGCCAATTGATTAATTGTTCAGCAGTCTTATGGCTTGGGGATGGAAGCTGTTAAGGAGCCTTTTGGACCTAGACTTGGCGCTCCTGTACTGCTTGCCGTTTGGTAGCAGAGAGAACAGTCTATGACTTGGATGACTGGAGTCTTTGACAATTTTTCCATCCACCTGACGGGTGTGGCATATTAAGGAGCTGACATTGAGCATGTTTGGGATGCTCTGGATTGACGTGGACGACAGGGTATTCCATTCCCCGCCAATATCCAGCTACTTCGCACAGCCATTAAAGAAGAGTGGGACAACATTCCTCAGGCCACAATCGTCAGCCTGATCAACTCTATGCGAAGGAGATGTCGTGCTGTATGAGGCAAATGGTGGTCACACCAGATACTGACTGGTTTTCTGATCCACGCCCCTACCTTTTCTTTTTAAGGTATCTGTCACCAACAGATGCATATCTATATTCCCAGTCGTGAAATCCATAGATTAGGAACTAATGAATTCATTTTGATTGACTGATTTTGTTATTTGAACTGTAACTCAATAAAATCTTTGAAATTGTTGCTTGTTCAGTGTAGCTATTGACTTCGCCAGATGATTCGGAAAGCTTAGCATTAGCTAGCAGCCAAAACATGATGCTCTCCAATTCTATATGCTATTGTGTGTGTGTGTGTGTGAGTGTGTGTGAGTGTGTGCAAGGTTTGTCTCCATGTAGTTATGTTTTGGCCCAGAGCTGTGTAGAAAACAGGCTTTAGACAGGAAAGGGATTCACTTCAGTTAAATACCAACTGGAGCAATTTGTCCCTGAAATGAAGGGGACAGCCTGAAAGTTTGACCGCCCGTTTGCCAAAGCAATTAAATACCTTTCTGGATGAGAGTGTGTCCAATTCACTGCCTCAGACTATCGGTGAGGGTAGGCTCTCTCTCTCTCTCTCTCTCTCTCTGACAGACAGACAGACAGACAGACAGACAGACAGACAGACAGACAGACAGACAGACAGACAGACAGACAGACAGACAGACAGACAGACAGACAGACAGACAGACAGACAGACAGACAGACAGACAGACAGACAGACAGACAGACAGACAGACAGACAGACAGACAGACAGACAGACAGACAGACAGACAGACAGACAGACAGACAGACAGACAGACAGACAGACAGACAGACAGACAGACAGACAGACAGACAGACAGACAGACAGACCGACCGACCGACCGACCGACCGACCGACCGACCGACCGACCGACCGACCGACCGACCGACCGACCGACCGACCGACCGACCGACCGACCGACCGACCGACCGACCGACCGCAATTTTCCCATACCACATATCATATACATCATTAGTCATCCAAAAATTGACATTTGGATTGGGGGGAAACGTAATCTTGCCTCCGAGCAGGGGGGATGTATTTTCTCTGGTAATAAATATTTTAAGCAGGTGTACATGCGGTTAGACCACTTTAGTTCTGCTCTGTAATTGGAGGTGTAGCGGCTAGATTTACCGCCCGTTTTATCTTGTTTGCTGTCCTTCCCGTTAAGGTGTGCATTTAAGGAGAATTACTGCTGATCAATGTGGATTAGTGTAGTAGTCTAGCTCCTGTCTGGGCATCTCAGCACTAGTATTAGGTGTGTGCATGCCCATGCGTTTTGGGCCTCTTCACCACTAGTATTACACGCCTATAGTGACAACAGGAGGGGGCTCAAAAGGCTTACTAGCTGACTAATGGCCACCGCTGTCTCATGCTGTTAACCATGCTCACAAGCACACCAGAGCCCTTGATGGATCTTTCTGTAGGTGCCAGTCTTCATGCCCAAGCTCTGGGTAGATCACAGGGATGTGTGGAGTGTCAGAGTGCTAGGTGCTTAACTGGAAGAGGAAGCGGGGAGTCGGTTGTCAAACCAGCCCCTCATCCCCTCTTCTCAGATACAGCTACCCCCCACTACCCCTCCCTCACCCCCTTCCTGCCCATGCCAGCCCCAGATCAAAGGGGAAGAACATGAAAGGCATCTGAGAGATTTCGCTCTCAATATCCTCTTTCTCTCTCTCTCTCAAACTCCTCTCACTCTCTCCAACCTCCTCTCACCATCTCCCCCTGTATATCAACGGCTCACCCTCTCCCATCTCTCTCACTGAGGACTAGTGAGATATCAATGGAGAGGCAGAGGGTGTGGGTGAGATAGACTCATGGGTTTATAGCTCCATTGTTGTTGCTCTCTGCAGGAAGAGAAGGCATTAATTCTCTCCAAGGAGGAGGGAGCTCCACACTTCCTCCACCTCCTCCACTCTCAGGTGAGGCTGCAGGCAGAGATCCACTTGGAATAAGCTTTTTGACCTCCAAAGTTCATTGTCAAGAAACTTTCTCTCCCTCTGAACGCTCAAACGTGGCCGTCATGCTTCTCCACAATTAGCGAAGCTGTGGCGCCACTGAATGTTTCGTGATGCGTCACTAAAACTTGGAGCCTCTTTGGTGAACTTTCGGAACTTGTCATATAATGGCCAGAGATTTGAAAATTGAAAATTGAAAATCTGTCCATGTCCAAGTGGCCTTGTCGAATTGTCAGACAGGGAGAAGTGTTTGTCTGACGCAGTCAGTGCTGGCTGTCCCCTCTCTGGGTAAGGGTGTCCTCTCATACCCACACAGAGAGATGGAGGAGGGAAGAGGAAAGAGAGGAGAGAGGTTTTTGGAGGGACTCTTTCTCACAATTTGGCAACCCTGCGCCACTTTTGAGATTCTTCAGAAAACTCTTCAGACAAACAGAGCTCCAATAAGTGGTTTTAGATGGCTGATCTCAGAATATAGGTTTTGTCTAAGGAGTCTGCAATCTCCTCCCTGTCGGCTGGACTGCATCTCTGTGAAAGCCGCTCCAGCTTCCATGCATATTTTATTTCTGATTCTTTCTTTATTTCTCTTCTCCTCTTACTAACTATTCATGGCTCCAGTCGATTTAGGGCAAAACGGGGCCTTTCACGAGCACATAAATATTGCATGATTGATAAATGCTGGTCCATTTGATTATGAGTGGGGTGATGTACGTATGTGTGTGGTGGTTAGCTAGCGCTGTGCGGTGCGTTGGATACTGGGAAAGGGCTCTGGAGTGTGTGGAGAGGAGGCAAGGCCCTGCAAAGTGCACATCATAAGTGGATGGGTATTTAAAAATGAATCATGTTTAGTGGAGGGAGGCCCAACAACATGAGTTTTTCACTCCCTCTAAATGCCTTCAAACGGCCAGCTGGCAAGCTTTTCAAGGAGTTGTACTAACTACTCCGACCCACAAATGAATGAGGGCTGATTACTTTGTCATTAATGATTCAAGCACAATTGGAATGTAAATACTGTATGTCTGGAGTGAAGGCCCATTCCCTCTCTACTCCTTGGCACATTGCGTCTCTAGGCCCATTGCAACTTGGTTTGAATTCGAACACTGTCACACCACATAGCGTTCAAAAGGTCTATCTACCTAGGCGGAATAACTTAGCTAGCTCTTTAAATGGCTAAGGAAAGAAAACCGTTTAGGAACATGTACTGACCAATACTTCCTTGTCGGCTGGTTTAATATGTGCATATTGAACAAAAAAACAGAAGGGCGCTGCCATAACGCTACCATACGTATCACCGTGAAGCCTGGCAATAAACGGAACGTCAACTAAATTCCACTTCAAAGTGTCTGATTTTAATATAAAAGGATTCTCATTTTGCAACAGGGTGCCTCTTTCATCACCCCCGATTGCTTCTCGCAAGTGTGTGTGTGGTGTGCATGTGTGTGTGTAGAGCGAATGTAGGAATGTGCAATAACCCCACAACTCTTTGGGTGTAATTTCTGCGTCTGAGACGAAAAGCGATTACAGTGAACTGTGCAGTGCGGAGGCCTAAATAACATCAGCGTGAAGCGTTTACACACCGAGTTAGTGTTTCTGTGATGACGAGCGTGTCGTGTCAGCGTGACAGATAAGAAGGCTTTTTGAATAAATGCAATCTGCTTTAATTGTGTAAAGAGAACATGAGAGATGTCAGTGTGAGTTATGCTAATGATAAACCATACTGGAACACACACACACACACACACACACACACGCACACACACACGCACACACGCACGCACACGCACGCACACGCACGCACACGCACACACACGCACACACACGTACACACACGTACACACACACACGTACACACACACACACACACAGTACACACACACACACACACACACACACACACACACATGGATACAGCAAGCATACACACACACACACACATACTCATTCATACAGTACACACTGATAGACACACACACACGGATACAGTAAGCATACACATACTCATTCATATAGTACACACTGATAGACACACACACACGGATACAGTAAGCATACACACACACACACATACTGAATCAAATTCAAATAAGAAACAAAGCTCTGAAACGTGTTTGTATGCCAACTTACTTGCAAACAGGCAAGAAAATAAGCCAACACGTGCAAAAATACTTTAGCTATTTTAACCTACAGACAAATTCCACGGCATGTACACGAAAGCTGTTGTATTTGACTGTGTCTGATATTTCCTGTGTTATAGCTTTCCACATCCTTGGCCTATAGAAAAGATACTGCCTAAATCTTTGGCCAAAGCAAGGGGAGATTTACATTGGTGTAGTGTAGATGCTATTGTTCCATAGCATTAGACTAGGATTGACATGAGCTCCTTGCTACAGCCTTCAGAGTGTAGGCTAAGTATAATACATGGGAGCGGGAGGCTAATCTTCTTATAAGAATTGGTTGATTAGCTGTAGTTGTGTGATGAACAGAACAGCCAAACGCATCCCATTGAAAACCTCTTGGCAGAACCAGCATCCAGCCTTCCAATCTACAATTCTCTTTATTTCTTTCTCTCTCTCGTATCTATCGTCTCTCGCCTCCTCTCTCTCTGTCTCTGACACTCTCTGTCGCGATCTCTCTATTCTAGTCTCCTTCTTTTTCTCTATCTTTATCTCTCTATTTCTGGCTATTTCTCCCTTTCTGTCTCTCTCGCTCTCTCTGTCTCAATTTCTATTCTCTCTTCTCGCTCTCTGCCATAGCTCCAACAGACCAGTGCTGACTGGCAGGTAGTCAGGCATCTCTGAGCATGCCAGTTTTCCTTCCTTCCTTATCCTCACAACCAAATGTGTTTGCCAGTGTAGGCTCCTCAGAGGAGGAAGGGGAGGACCTATTTTTATGACGAATGTTAAAAAGGCTATCATTTTTAAATAAAACTATACTAAATATATTCACGTCACCAAAAAATAGATGATAACACACTATTTTGCAATGAAGGTCTACAGTAGCCTCAACAGCACTCTGTAGGGTAGCACCATGGTGTAGCCGGAGGACAGCTACACTCTACAAAGCAAAAACAGGTTTTTATACATTTTTTCAAATTTTTTACAAATCAAAAACTGATACACTACCGTTCAGAAGTTCTGGGGTCACTTAGAAATGTCCTTGTTTTACATGAAAACATTGATGATTTTTAATTGAAATAATAATTGTGTCCTAACTTTGCTTTCGTCAAAGAATCCTTCATTTGCAGCAATTGCTGTCTTGCAGAGCTTTGGCATTCTAGTTGTCAATTTGTTGAGGTAATCTGAAGAGATTTCACCCCATGCTTCCTGAAGCACCTCCCACAAGTTGGTTTGGCTTGATGGGCACTTTTTACGTACCATACGGTCAAGCTGCTCCCACAACAGCTCAATAGGGTTGAGATCCGGTGACTGTAATGGCCACTCAATTACAGACAGAATACCAGCTGACTGCTTCTTCCCTAATAGTTATTGCATAGTTTGGAGCTGTGCTTTGGGTCATTGTCCTGTTGTAGGAGGAAATTGGCTCCAATTAAGCGCCGTCCACAGGGTATGGCATGGCATTGCAAAATGGAGTGATAGCCTTCCTTCTTCAAGATCCCTTTTACCCTTTACAAATCTCCCACTTTACCACCACCAAAGCACCCCCAGACCACCACATTGCCTCCGCCATGTTAGATGGGCAAAATAACACAGACACACTCCTCCAGCATCTTTTCATTTTTTCTGCATCTCACGAATGTTCTTCTTTGTGATCCGAACACCTCAAACTTAGATTTGTGTGTCCATAACACTTTTTTCCAGTCTTCCTTTCTTCTCTGTCCAGTGTCTGTGTTATTTTGCCCATCTAAATTTTTTCTTTTTATTGACCAGTCTGAGATATGGCTTTTTCTTTGCAACTCTGCCTAGAAGGCCAGCATCCCGAGTCGCCTCTTCACTGTTGACGTTGAGACTGATGTTTTGCGGGTATTATTTAATGAGCTGCCAGTTGAGGACTTGTGAGACATCTGTTTCTCAAACTAGACACGCTAATGTACTTGTCCTCTTGCTCAGTTGTGCACCGAGGCCTCCCACTCCTCTTTCTATTCTGGTTAGAGCCAGTTTGCGCTGTTCTGTGCAGGGAGTAGTACACAGCGTTGTACGGGATCTTCAGTTTCTTGGCAATTTCTCGCACGGATTAGCCTTCATTTCTCAGAACAAGAATAGACTGTCGAGTTTCAGAAGAAAGGTCTTTGTGTCTGCCCATTTTGAGCCTGTAATCGAACCCACAAATGCTGATGCTCCAGATACTCAACTAATCTAAAGAAGGCCAGTTGATTTGCTTCTTTAATCAGGACAACAGTTTATAGCTGTGCTTACATAATTGCAAAAGGGTTTTCTAATGATCAATTAGCCTTTTAAAATGATCAACTTGGATTAGCGAACACAACATGCCATTGGAACACAGGAGTGATGGTTGCTGATAATGGGCCTCTGTACGCCTGTGTAGATATTCCATAAAAAATCTGCCGTTTCCAGGTACAATAGTCATTTTCAACATTAGCAAAGTCTACACAGTTTCTGATTAATTTGATGTTATTTTAATGGACAACTTTGGGCTTTTTTTCAAAAACAAGGCCATTTCTAAGTGACCCCAAACTTTTGAACGGTAGTGTAAGTATTCAGACCCTACTCAGTACTTTTTTGAAGAACCTTTGGCAGCGATTACAGCATCAAGTCTTCTTGGGTATGACACTACAAGCTTGGTACACATGTATTTGGCGAGTTTCTCCCATTCTTTTCTGCGGATACTCTCAAGCTTTGTCAGATAGAATAGGGAGCACAGCAGTTTTCAGGTAACTCCAGAGATGTTCAAGTCCGGGCTCTTGCTAGGCCACTCAAGGACATTCAGAGACTTGTCCCGAAGCCACTCCTGCGTTGTCTTGGCTGTGTGTTTAGGGTTGTTGTCCTTTGGGAAGTTGAAACTTCGTCCCCAGTCTGAGGTCCTGAGCGCTCTGGATTTTCATCAAGGATCTCTCTGTACTTTGCTCCGTTCAACTTTGCCTCGATCCTGACTTGTCTCCCAATCCCTGCCGCTGAAAAACACCCCCACAGCATGATGCTGCCACCACCGTGCTTCACCATAGGGATGGTGCCAGGTTTCCTCCAGATGTGACACTTGGCATTCAGGCCAAAGAGTTCAATCTTGGTTTCATCAAACCAGAGAATCTTGTTTCTCATGGTCTGAGAGTCCTTTAGGTGCCTTTTGGCAAACTCCAAGTGGGCTGTCATGTGTCTTTTACTGAGGAGTGGCTTCTGTCTGGCCAATCTACCATAAAGGCCAGATTGGTGGAGTGCTGCAGAGATGGTTGTCCTTCTGGAAGTTTCTCCCATCTCCATAGAGGAACTCTAGAGCTCTGTCAGAGTGACCATTGGGTTCTTGGTCATCTCCCTAACCAAGGTCCTTCTACCCCAATTGCTCAGTTTGGCCGGGCAGGCAGCTCTAGGAAGAGTCTTGGTGGTTCCAAACTTCTTCCATTTAAGAATGATGGAGGCCACTGTGTTCTTCGGGACCTTCACTGCTACAGAAATGTTTTGGTATCCTTCCCCAGATCTGTGCCGCGACACAAACCTGTCTCGGAGCTCTACGGACAATTCCTTTGACCTGATGGCTTGGTTTTTGCTCTGACATGCACTGTCAACTATGTGACCTTATATAGACAGGTGTGTGCCTTTCTAAATCATGTCCAATCAATTTAATTTACCACAGGTGGACTCCAATAAAGTTGTAGAAACATCTCAAGGATGATCAATGGAAACAGGATGCCGCTGAGTTCAATTTCGAGTCTCATGTCAAAGGGTCTGAATACTTATGTAAATAGGGTATTTCTGTAAAAAAAAAATGACATTTGCAAAATTTCTAAAAACCTGTTTTCACTTTGCTGAGTTTTTATTTTTATTTAATCCAATTTAGAATAAGGCTGTAACATAACAAAATGTGGAACAAGTCAAGGGGTCTGAATTCTTTCGAAGCCACTGTATATACAAACGTACGTAGACATACCTTCAAATTTGTGGATTTGGCTATTTAAACCACACTCATTGCTGACAGGTGTATAAAATTTAGCAAATAGCCATGTAATCTCCAAAGACAAACATTTGCCGTAGAATGGCCTTACTGAATAGCTCAGTGAATTTTAACGTGGCACTGTCATAGGATGCCATCTTTCCAACAAGTCAGTTGTTAAAATTTCTGCCTTGCTAGAGCTTCCCCGGTCAATTGTATGTGCTGTTATTGTGAAGTGGAAATGTCTAGGAGCAATAACGGCTCAGCCGCGAAGTGGTAGGCCACACAAGTTCACATAACGGGACTGCCGTGTGCTGAAGCGCGTAGCGTGTAAAAATATTCTGTTCTCATTTGTAACACTTACTACCGAGTTCCAAACTGCCTCTGGAAGCAAAGTCAGCACAATAACTGTTCGTCGAGAGCTTAATGAAATGGGTTTCCAAGCAGCCACACACAAGCTTAGATCTCCCTGCATAATGCCAACCATTGGATTCTGGAGCAGTGGAAACGCGTTCTCTGGAGTGATGAATCACGCTTCACCATCTGCTAGTCCGACGGACGAATCTGGGTTTGGCGGATGTCAGGAGAACGCTACCTGCCCCGATGCATAGTACCCATCTGTAAGGTTTGGTGGAGGAGGAATAATGGTCTTGGGCTGTTTTTCATGGTTTGGGCAAGGCCGCTTAGTTCCAGTGAAGCATACAATGACATTCTAGACAATTCTGTGCTTCCAACTTGATGACAACAGTTTGGGGAAGGCCCTTAACCGTTTCAGCATGACAATGTCCCTGTGCACAAAGCAAGGTCCATACAATAAATGGTTTGTCAAGATCAGTGTGGAAGAACTTGACTGGCCTGCACAGAGCCCTGACCTCAACTCCATCGAACACCTTTGGGATGAATTGGAGTGCGATGGGACAAGGAAATCCCGGCCGGCCAAACCCTCCCCTAACCCGGACGATGCAGGGCCAATTGTGCATCGCCTCATGGGTGTCACGGCCAGCTGTGACACAACCTGGGATCGAACCCGGCTGTAGTGGCCCCTCAAGCACTGCAATGCAGTGCCTTAGACCGCTGCGCCACTCAGGAGGCCCTCAGCTAGCTAGTTTAGCGTAATCAATCATCCAGCTCAAACAGAGACGGATGCTATGTTACCTAGCTGGCAATGGCTATCCAACACTGGAACTCTTCCAAGTCAAGGTAAGCTTTTGGTTTGATTAATTTAGTGCCACCGGGGCCCGCCGGTGTAATTGCTTGCTAACTGTACACAGATCTGCATGATTGTAGAGGGTTTACTAACGTGTTAGTTCTAGTACCTATGTTTGCCTTCACGTTAGCTAATATGGTTACAACAATGTAGGCTTTGTGTAGAAGTTAGCGGTTATGATATGAAGGTTTGGCTTGGAAAGTTTTTTTCCGCCTGGTCACAGACAGCTGATGTGTTGTGCGCTGAGGTCCACAAGCGAAGGGAAAAGGTGAGAGGGAGTAGATGCGAGACGGAATCATCCAGCGATCAAAGGACTCATGCTGTTTGTATGTGGCTGCTGTGGTGTGCCGACATGACCATACTCGTATTCATAATCGTATCGTAAATTGACAGTTGAAACAACTGAATTGTTTTAATATGCCTAAATAAATGTTGGCAAAATACCTCCCTGCATGTAGGAGAAGCGCACAGAGGGGTGGGTGTGTGTATGTGTCTATGTGTTCTCAATTTGAAGCAGTCAGCCAAGTTTGCTATCACTCAGTCAGAATGCACATTTGTTTAGTATTTTTTCCTTGCCCCTCTTGTTAGATATTATGCACACTGATAGCTTGATAGCAAACGTCCTTGCCATGTGATTTGTCATAGTAGCAGGCAGTAGCAATCTAAATGGTCAGACGGAAAACATGCGAGGAAAAGTGACCAGGGTGAAATTTTGATGCGAATGAACAGAGAAATATATTTTCACTCATGATCAACGTACAGCCCGCCCTTTTCTTTACAGACAGGCAAAGTTGAGTTATTTAGACTGCACGTAACCGACTCAAAGACAGCACAATATGGTTTAGAAACTCTGTGACTGACTGACATGAGAAAGATTATTTTTTCACGGATAATTACAAAAATACTCTGATCATAATCATATCCAGGAAATTGCGCATATCTGTTAGGATACTCGTTTTGTCCAACTACTCGGCACACCCCTACATGAACGTGAATTGTGTTAGTGTCAGGGGTGTATTCATTCCGTCGATTCTGTTGAAAAACATTTCTTAAATGGAAGCAAACGGAGCGAAACGGGCAAACACATACCTGAATTTGTCCAATAGAAACTCTTGTATGTAACTGTTGGACTAATGATTACACCCTAGATCAGCAGGCAAGATTGTGCAAGGCTCTATCGAATGTGTCAATGTCTGTCACCTTGATTACTCAAATTTCTCTTGATCTACGTTATAAACTTTCATTCATAGGCTAGGTCAAATCAAATCAAATCAAATTTTATTAGTCACATACACATGGTTAGCAGATGTTAATGCGAGTGTAGCGAAATGCTTGTGCTTCTAGTTCCGACAATGCAGTAATAACCAACAAGTAATCTAACCTAACAATTCCACAACTACTACCTTATACACACACACAAGTGTAAAGGGATAAAGAATATGTACATAAAGATATATGAATGAGTGGTGGTACAGAACGGCATGGCAAGATGCAGTAGATGGTATAGAGTACGGTATATACATATGAGATGAGTACTGTAGGGTATGTAAACATAAAGTGGCATAGTTTAAAGTGGCTAGTGGTACATGTATTACATAAAGATGGCAAGATGCAGTAGATGATATAGAGTACAGTATATACATATGAGATGGGTAATGTAGGGTATGTAAACATTATATTAAGTGGCATTGTTTAAAGTGGCTAGTGGTACATTTTTACATAATTTCCATCAATTCCCATTTTTAAAGTGGCTGGAGTTGAGTCAGTATGTTGGCAGCGGCCGCTAAATGTTAGTGGTGGCTGTTTAACAGTCTGATGGCCTTGAGATAGAAGCTGTTTTTCAGTCTCTCGGTCCCTGCTTTGATGCACCTGTACTGACCTCGCCTTCTGGATGATAGCGGGGTGAACAGGCAGTGGCTTGGGTGGTTGTTGTCCTTGATGATCTTTATGGCCTTCCTGTGACATCGGGTGGTGTAGGTGTCCTGGAGGGCAGGTAGTTTGCCCCCGGTGGTGCGTTCTGCAGACCTCACTACCCTCTGGAGAGCCTTACGGTTGTGGGCGGAGCAGTTGCCGTACCAGGCGGTGATACAGCCCGACAGGATGCTCTCGATTGTGCATCTGTAGAAGTTTGTGAGTGCTTTTGGTGACAAGCCGAATTTCTTCAGCCTCCTGAGGTTGAAGAGGCGCTGCTGCGCCTTCTTCACAACGCTGTCTGTGTGGGTGGACCAATTCAGTTTGTCCGTGATGTGTACACCGAGGAACTTAAAACTTTCCACCTTCTCCACTACTGACCCGTCGATGTGGATAGGGGGGTGCTCCCTCTGCTGTTTCCTGAAGTCCACAATCATCTCCTTTGTTTTGTTGACGTTGAGTGTGAGGTTATTTCCCTGACACCACACTCCGAGGGCCCTCACCTCCTCCCTGTAGGCCGTCTCGTCGTTGTTGGTAATCAAGCCTACCACTGTAGTGTCATCCGCAAACTTGATGATTGAGTTGGAGGCGTGCATGGCCACGCAGTCGTGGGTGAACAGGGAGTACAGGAGAGGGCTCAGAACGCACCCTTGTGGGGCCCCAGTGTTGAGGATCAGCGGGGTGGAGATGTTGTTACCTACCCTCACCACCTGGGGGCGGCCCGTCAGGAAGTCCAGGACCCAGTTGCACAGGGCGGGGTCGAGACCCAGGGTCTCGAGCTTGATGACGAGTTTGGAGGGTACTATGGTGTTAAATGCTGAGCTGTAATCGATGAACAGCATTCTCACATGGGTATTCCTCTTGTCCAGATGGGTTAGGGCAGTGTGCAGTGTGGTTGCGATTGCGTCGTCTGTGGACCTATTGGGTCGGTAAGCAAATTGGAGTGGGTCTAGGGTGTCCGGTAGGGTGGAGGTGATATGGTCCTTGACTAGTCTCTCAAAGCACTTCATGATGACGGAAGTGAGTGCTACGGGGCGGTAGTCGTTTAGCTCAGTTACCTTAGCTTTCTTGGGAACAGGAACAATGGTGGCCCTCTTGAAGCATGTGGGAACAGCAGACTGGGATAAGGATTGATTGAATATGTCCGTAAACACACCAGCCAGCTGGTCTGCGCATGCTCTGAGGACGCGGCTGGGAATGCCGTCTGGGCCTGCAGCCTTGCGAGGGTTAACACGTTTAAATGTTTTACTCACCTCGGCTGCAGTGAAGGAGAGCCCGCAGGTTTTGGTAGGGGGCCGTGTCAGTGGCACTGTATTGTCCTCAAAGCGGGCAAAAAAGTTGTTTAGCCTGTCTGGGAGCAAGACATCCTGGTCCGCGACGGGGCTGGTTTTCTTTTTGTAATCCGTGATTGACTGTAGACCCTGCCACATACCTCTTGTGTCTGAGCTGTTGAATTGCGACTCGATTTTGTCTCTGTACTGGGACTTAGCCTGTTTGATTGCCTTGCGGAGAGAATAGCTACACTGTTTGTATTCGGTCATGCTTCCGGTCACCTTGCCCTGGTAAAAAGCAGTGGTTCGCGCTTTCAGTTTCACGCGAATGCTGCCGTCAATCCACGGTTTCTGGTTTGGGAATGTTTTAATCGTTGCTGTGGGTACGACATCGTCAATGCACTTCCTAATGAACTCGCTCACCGAATCAGCATATTCGTCAATATTGTTGTTGGACGCAATGCGGAACATAT
Organism: Salvelinus alpinus; assembly: GCF_045679555.1. Lineage (NCBI taxonomy): Eukaryota > Metazoa > Chordata > Actinopteri > Salmoniformes > Salmonidae > Salvelinus > Salvelinus alpinus. The sequence continues at coordinate 76,573,197 of NC_092093.1, forward strand.
TCCAATCCGCGTGATCGAAGCAGTCTTGAAGCGTGGATTCAGATTGGTCGGACCAGCGTTGAACAGACCTGAGCGCGGGAGCTTGTTGTTTTAGTTTCTGTTTGTAGGCTGGAATCAACAAAATGGAGTCGTGGTCAGCTTTTCCGAAAGGGGGGCGGGGGAGGGCCTTATATGCGTCGCGGAAATTAGTATAACAATGATCTAGGGTTTTTCCAGCCCTGGTAGCACAATCGATATGCTGATAGAATTTAGGGAGTTTTGTTTTTAGATTAGCCTTGTTAAAATCCCCAGCTACGATGAATGCAGCCTCAGGGTGTGTGGTTTCCAGTTTACAAAGAGTCAGATAAAGTTCGTTCAGGGCCATTGATGTGTCTGCTTGGGGGGGAATATATACGGCTGTGATTATGATTGAAGAGAATTCCCTTGGTAGATAATGCGGTCGACATTTGATTGTGAGGAGTTCTAGATCAGGTGAACAGAATGACTTGAGTTCCTGTGTGTTGTTATGATGATCACACCACGTCTCGTTAATCATAAGGCATACCCCCCCGCCCCTCTTCTTACCAGAAAGATGTTTGTTTCTGTCGGCGCGATGCATGAAGAAACCAGCTGGCTGCACCGACTCCGTTAGCGTCTCTTGAGTTAGCCATGTTTCCGTGAAGCAGAGCACGTTGCAATCCCTGATGTCTCTCTGGAATGCTACCCGTGCTCGGATTTCATCAACCTTATTGTCAAGAGACTGGACATTGGCGAGTAGTATGCTAGGGAGTGGAGCGCGATGTGCCCGTCTCCGAAGCCTGACCACGAGACCGCCTCGTTTGCCCCTTTTACGGCGGGGTTGTAGCTACCTCGTGATGGGTATAGGGAAAAATGTTGTATTATGTAGTAGCCTAAACCTATCGACGTTACATTGAGCTGGGTGAATAGAATATGAATGACATTCATCCAATATGCTGTAATAGAAATAAGGCCATGCTCATAAAAAATATAATTGTCCTCCCTCATCTTAAATGGCACCAACCGCCACTGGTGCTTGCGTGTGTGTATATGTGTGTGTATATGTGTGTGTGTGTGTGTGTGTGTGTGTGTGTGTGTGTGTGAGTGTGCTTGTGCATGCGTGTGTGTGTGTATGCGTACATGTGTTCATGTTTGAGTGTGTGACAGAGACAGAAAAGGGAAACAGAAATGTTGAAACTTCATTACTGTTCGCAAAACAATGTCCATTACAGGCTAGAACATTTTACAATGCAAGAAGATATTGGTAGCTTCCAGCTTTGTAGGCTGACTTTCCTTGCTAGTTTACAGCTGAAGCCAACATCAATTCACCCCCCCCCCCCCCCCCCCGTACGTTGTTTGTGACAATATTCAAACCATAACGCAAAATATACTAATTTCAAAGCTGATTGCCAAAACCTTACCCTAACCCTAACCCTAACCCTAACCCTATCCCTAACCCAAAACCTTATTAATTCACTTAATCGGTCTCTCCCAAAGATGATGTATTGCCTCAGTGACCTGACTCTGTGTATAGGGCTCTGACGGGCTGCCCCCCCCCCTCTTTCTTCATGAAATATGTCATTACTGGTTAAAGAGAGAGCACACACTTTTTAAAAATAAGCTACTTCTATGCAAATGTTGTTGATCAGTATAATACAATAACTCTCACATGGAAAGGAAATAGATTGTTTATCATCTGTAGCCCCATGAGATCAGCCAAATCAAGCTCAATAACTCAATGCATGCACACACTCCTATTGCATATGCATTCACCTGCATTGTGAATAGGCCTAAGCTACATTTTGATATACCCCGTTTATCAATAGACTAAAGATCTACCATTTAAATATATACAGTACCTGTCAAGTTTGGACACACCTATTCATTAAAGAGTTTTTCTATATTTTTACTATTTTCTACATTATAGAGTAATAGTGAAGAAATCAACACTATGAAATAATACATATGGAATCATGTAGAACCAAAAAAAGTGTTAATTAAAATATATGTTATAGATTCTTCAAAGGAGCCACTCTTTGTCTTGATGACAGCTTTGCACATTATAGGCATTCTCTCAACCAGCTTCATGAGGTAGTCACCTGGAATGCATTTCAATTAACAGGTGTGACTTGTAAAAAGTTAATTTAAGGCCTAGCGTCGTCCGGGTTAGGGAGGGTTTGGCCGGCAGGGATATCCTGCCGGCCAAGACACACATCCAGGCTGTGTAAGGGCTATTTGACCAAGAAGGAGAGGGATGGAGTGCTGCATCAGATGATCTGGCCTCCACAATCACCTGACCTACACCCAATTGAGATGGTTTGGGATGAGTTGGACCGCAGAGTAAAGGAAAAGCAGCCAACAAGTGCTCAGCATATGTGGGAACTCCTAGCGACTCCTGTGGAAAAAAAGGTTAATTTGTGGAATTTCTTTTCTTAATGCGTTTGAGGCAATCAGGTGTGTTGTGACAAGGTAGGGTTGGTATACAGAAGATAACCCTATATGGTAAAATACAAAGTCCATATTATGGCAAGAACAGCTCATATAAGCAAAGATAATCGACAGTCCATCATTGCTTTAAGACATGAAGGTCAGTCAATCAGGAACATTTCAAGATCTTTGAAAGTTTCTTCAAGTGCAGTCGCAAAAACCATCAAGAGCTATGATGAAACTGGCTCTCATGAGGACCGTCACAGGAAAGGAAGACCCAGAGTTACCTCTGATGCAGAAGATAAGTTCATTAGATTTACCAGCCTTAGAAATCATGGGGTTCAAGTAACAGACACATCTCAACATCAACTGTTTAGAGGATACTGAGTGAATCAGGCCTTCATGGTCAAATTGCTGCAAAGAAACCACTACTAAAGGACACCAATAATAAGAAGAGACTTGCTTGGGCCAAGAAACACGAGCAATGGACATTATACCGGTGGAAATCTGTCCTTTGGTCTGATGAGTCCAAATTTGAGATTTTTGGTTCCAACAGTCGTGTCTTTGTGAGATGCAGAGTAGGTAAACAGATGATCTCCGCATGTGTGGTTCCCACCGTGAAGCTTGGTGGAGGTGTGATGGTGTGGGGTTGCTTTGCTGGTGATACTGTCAGTGATTTATTTAGAATTCAAGGCACACTTAACCAGCATGGCTACCACAGCATTCAGCAGCGATATGCCATCCCAGCTGGGTGGCGCTTAGTGGGACTATCATTTGTTTTTCAACAGGACAATGACCCAAAACACACATCCAGGCTGTGTAAGGGCTATTTGACCAAGAAGGAGAGGGATGGAGTGCTGCATCAGATGATCTGGCCTCCACAATCACCTGACCTACACCCAATTGAGATGGTTTGGGATGAGTTGGACCGCAGAGTAAAGGAAAAGCAGCCAACAAGTGCTCAGCATATGTGGGAACTCCTTCAAGACTGTTGCATTCGAGGTGAAGCTGGTTGAGAGAATGCCAAGAGTGTGCAAAGCTGTCATCAAGGCGATGGGTGGCTACTTTGAAGAATCTAAAATCTGAAATATATTTTGATTTGTTTAACACTTTTTTGGTCACTACATACAGTATGTTATTTCATAGTTTTGATGTCTTCACTATTATTCTACAATGTTGAAAATTGTAAAAATAAAGAATAACCCATAGAATGACTAGGTGTGTTCAAACATTTGACTGGTACTGTATACACAGTTGAAGTCGGAAGTTTACATACACCTTAGCCAAATACATTTAAACTCTGTTTTTCACAATTCCTGACATTTAATCCTCGTAAAAGTTCCCTGTCTTAAGTCAGTTAGGATCACCACTTTATTTGAAGAATGTGAAATGTCAGAATAATAGTAGAGAGAATGATTTATTTAAACTTTTATTTCTTTCTTCACTTTCCCATTGGGTCAGAAGTTTACATACACTCAGCTACTATTTGGTAGCATTGCCTTTGAATTGTTTAACTTGGTTCAAACGTTTTGGGTAGCCTTCCACAAGCTTCCCACAATAGGTTGGGTGAATTTTGTGATCTGGTGTAACTGAGTCAGGTTTGTAGGCCTCCTTGCTCTCATATACTTTTTCAGTTCTGCCCACACATTTTCTATGGGATTGAGGTCAGGGCTTTGTGATGGCCACTCCAATATCTTGACTTTGTTGTCCTGAAGCCATTTTGCCACAACTTTGGAAGTATGCTTGGGGTCATTGTCCATTTGGAAGACCTATTTGCAACCAAGCTTTAACTTCCTGACTGATGTCTTGAGATGTTGCTTCAATATATCCACATAATTTTCCTGCCTCATGATACCATCTATTTTGTGAAGTGCACCAGTCCCTCCTACAGCAAAGCACCCCCACAACATGATGCTGCCACCCCCGTGCTTCACGATTGGGATGTTGTTCTTTGGCTTGCAAGCTTCCCCCTTTTTCCTCCAAACATAACAATGGTCATTATGGCCAAACAGTTCTATTTTTGTTTCATCAGACCAGAGGACATTTCTCCAAAAAGTACGATCTTTGTCCCCATGTGCAGTTGCAAACCATAGTCTGGCTTTTTTAAGTGTGTTTTGGAGCAGTGGCTTCTTCCTTGCTGAGCTGCCTTTCAGGTTATGTCGATATAGGACTCTTTTTACTGTGGATAAAGATACTTTTGTACCTGTTTCCTTCCAGCATCTTCACAAGGTCCTTTCCTGTTCTGGGATTGATTTGCACTTTTCGCACCAAAGTACGTTCATCTCTAGGAGACAGAACGCGTCTCCTTCCTGAGCGGTATGATGGCTGCGTGGTCCCATGGTGTTTATACTTGCGTTCTATTGTTTGTACAGATGAACGTGGTACCTTCAGGCGTTTGGAAATTGGCTGATTTCTTTTTATTTTCCCATGATGACAAGCAAAGAGGCACTGAGTTTGAAGGTAGACCTTGAAATACATCCACAGGTACACCTCCAATTGACTCAAATGATGTCAATTAGCCTGTCAGAAGCTTCTAAAGCCTTGACATCATTTTCCAAGCTGCTTAAAAGGCACAGTCAACTTAGGCACAGTGAATTATAAGTGAAATAATTTGTCTGTAAACAATTGTTGGAAAAATGACTTGTGTCATGCACAAAGTAGATGTCCTAACCGACTTGCCAAAACTATAGTTTGTTAACAAGAAATTTGTGGAGTGGTTGAAAAACGAGTTTTAATGACTGAAACCTAAGTGTATGTAAACTTCCGACTTCAATTGTATATCTGTATATTTTTTAAAAAAAGTAGCTATCAACAAAGTCAGTTGAGTTAAGAGGGGGAAAAGTCAAGTGTGAGTGTTAGTTCACGAAGGGTCGGGGTGCGAGGCTGGTGCTGTGGGATTATTTAAGATACTCTTTGAAGAGGTAGGGTTTCAGATGTTTTGGGAAGATGGGCAGGGACTCTGCATTCCTAGCTTCAGGTGGAAGCTGGTTCCACCATTGTATGATTGTAGAATTGATGAATTAGTGCATAAATGGCTGTCTCTGAAAATGTTGAGGTACATTCTTGTTAAGGTAATGATAATGATCTCAAAAGATGCCCAATGGTTGAACAAATAAGTAGCTGCATTTATCTGTCTGGATCAAGTGCCATTCTTTGACTTTGGCTAATATGCCTTCTTGTTTTCCTCTGGTATCATGATGGCATCGTGATACCAAACTGGTATCAGTATCAAAGTCGAAATTATGTTATCGTGACAACCTTACTCAGTATAAGCCATGCTTGTGAGTTGAGCCTTGTTGTAGCAGGCATAGTGTGTTGGCTAGGTCACCGTGGCGATGGTCTGTGTGTGAGGATGCGGTAATAATGGGATGTAGATGCTCTTTGTGCTCTGCCTCTCTGCCCAGTAACCACAAATACATGGCAACACAGCACCTTTATGGAAATAGGACAGCTGCTCACTGAGTGGCTGGACATGGGTAGTCAACTAGCAGTACTGTAAGTGGAAAGGTGTGTGTGTGTGCATATGTGTTTACATATGCTAGTGAGCTAGCATACATGTTTGTGTTTTGCTTGAGGTGTGCATCAGCTTCTCTCTCTTTCTCTCACTCTCTCCTTATCTAACCTATCATCTCTCTCTCATTATTTAACCTATCCTCTCTCTCCCCTCTCTCTCCAGCTGGTGGCAGTGTATGAGGAGCAGGACCCTCACCATGGAGGCGATGGCACCAGTGCCAGCTCAACGGGCACACAGAGCCCTGACCCCTTCACTGCCGTCACAGAGCTCAACTCCAGCAACATGTCCGCCTTCCAGCCCTACCAGACGAGCAGCGAGATAGAGGTTACCCCCTCCGCCCTGCGCAGCAGTAAGTGTCAGACTAGTAGTACTTTAGTTTGCCACTTGGCCATTAAGTGCTCTAGTGTGTCACAGCTATTGAAAACATGTATCTGTAAGAAAGAAAGAAGATAGGAAACAGACTCTTGACCAATCAGCCCTGAATAAATCTGTTGTTTATATAGTTTAGTGAAGTTTTTTAAGAGTCAGTTGGAGTTGTGTCCAGGGAGTGGCTTTGCGGTGAGCGAGATGGGCAGGTGGTATCATCCAGGGGACTGTGGCTGCACCATCCACTCAATCATGCATGATGATGGGGGAGAGACACACCGGGTCTCTGATTAACACTGACAGCTGAGCCTGGGGGTCAACACGCACACACACATACGCACATACGCACATAAGCACGCACGCACACACACACGCACACACGCACACACACACACACACACACACACACACACACACACACACACACACACACACACACACACACACACACACACACACACACACACACACACACACACACACACACACACACACACACACACACACAGAAGCACAGAGGCACAGACACCCAGTACCATAACGTTTGTCTCCATCCCTCCCTAAGTCCATCCCTCAACTCCACCCTTTCCTACAGGTTGGACTTAGATACATAACACGCTGCTCAAGTTTTTGGGGCTTGCCTGTTTTGCATGTTATTTTGGCATTAATACGTGTCACATATCATTGCAAACAATGTAAAAAATATATATATAATTGAGTTAATAAATCCTCATACAAACATGGTCTCTTTTAAGTTTTCTTGAGTAAGGCAGTTCCAAAATACAGGTGTTTCAGCCTAGCTCAGTGCTTTCTGTGGTGGTGGAGCGGGCCAGCAGAAAAAAACGAGCATTGCGCCATGATTAGCTCAGTGTTCTGTCACTCATGGGGACCTTACGTAATCGCCAAGCTTAATTCCTTAGAAAGGGTGGACATCCAACATTTAGCTCTTTAGGTCCTGCCATAGAGTTATATTACAAGTGCCCTTGTATGAAGGCTCAAGGTCGATGGCCACAGAAATGAAGTCAAATTACATTATATGTACAGTAGCTTTGATTGGACTGATCATGTCAACATCTTACTTTCACAATCTTAGCTAGCAGTCATCCTCATGAATCAAGTCTACTGGCAAATCCTTTTTAATCCTTGTCATATGAAGAGAAATAATGAAGACAAACTATAGATAAAACGTATCGGTGCTCATCGGCCATTGGACATAAACATTACACAACTATTTGGAGATCGCAAATTCAACAATGAGTGGTTTGTAAGGAATCGGTGACAGTGGCTAACTGCAAGCATTGCAACTGGGAAGTCGGGAATAAACAGCTCAAACTGGGAAAATACACTGTGAACTGTCATTCAACTCGGAATTGTAAATCCGGCACCTCTCTATTTGATGAGAAAATTTGCCCACGAAGGACCGCCGAGCCACTTTCCTGTTCAAGCACATCACAACAACGTGAGTCCAACAATGTCTTGTGCTGCTTCATAAATGATGTAGGATGCCAGAGAGATATGTATCCTGTAGCTAAGAAAGTAATACTAAGTGTATGTTGTCTGGTAACCTGTTAGTAGCCCATGTGCCTCACCCGGATAATTTTGACTATTTTCATCAACGCGGTATTGTAAACACATCGTTCCTGGCCGGTGTGTGCTTGTTTACTAACTTTTTTGTTCAGCTTTGACAGTGCTACTGATAGTAGTGTTGGCACTTGGCTTGCACGTGCAAATTCAGGACAAAAAACATTCTATAATAGAATTGTGTTATTTGACATGTCAAATTAAAAGCTTATTTAACGCGTCAAATAGTGTTATATGACATGTATCCTTTTTGACACACAAAGACCCAAACGGCGTTCAATGTGCCTCACCATAATAATTTGGTCTATTTTCTCCTCTTAATTTCGCCTACTGTTCTAACTTGGTGGTGCACATGTAGCCTATAACCTGTTTTAGAGAAATGTAATCATTGAATATTGTAAGAGCTTTCATTGTCTGTTTATATGCCCCCTTTATTTATCCTACGATTCTGACTTGTTGTACAGGGAGTACACTGTAAGAACGGCCCTTGTTCTGAATTCTGTCGCTGTACATTTCAAAAGTGCTGAACAAATAGTTATATTGACTACGTCCGTCCTAGCTCGCTCATTAATGTCTTAATCGGTATTACTAATTGCCTCTTATTCGCTTGTCGTCCCCTTATGCCATAGTTTGCACATCTCAATTGTCAGTAGAAACCACATTTGTTTAAGCAAGTCAGACATATCAGCTATGTTTTTTTAAAGGCGGTAAATGAGGCTGAATGAACTGTTTCTCTGCCAGACAAGGCTCCGCTGAAAGCCAGGTGTAGCAGTGGTAAGGTGTTGGAACTACTGTTGGGACAGCTTTATGTAGGCCCTAATAGTTTGTGTGCACCGTTTGGCACCGTTATAGTGCAATTAATGTATTATTTAGTGTTGTTTAGTGGCTTTGCTGACAGGCATCCCACATTTTTTTGTTTTTCCCCACCAAGATTTACATGCTAAAATCACCACTGATTGTAACAGAGAAAAGTGCAATAACAATAGGAAAGGAATCAGAACGTGTTTGCAGACAGATATCTTCAAAAAAACATGGTCTATTGCTCTCTCCCTCCTTTTCCCCCAACAAACACAAACCTCAAACAGACACAAACACAAACCTCAAACAAACACAAACCTCAAACAGACACAAACACAAACCTCAAACAAACACAAACCTCAAACAGACACAAACACAAACCTCAAACAAACACAAACCTCAAACAGACACAGACACAACCACAAACCTTAAACAGACACCAACACAAATTTCAATCAGACACCAACACAAACCTCAGACAGACACCAACATAACAGATGCCTCCCATGTTACTGGGTCTCTCCTTTGAACCAGTGATGTGGTGTTATTGTTGCTTCCACAATGCTATCTCACAGGGAGGTCTGGTACTGTACACAGCCCTCTGATGGGACTGCATATTCTCCCCTCCCTTGGTTTTTATGAGCCATTGTGTATTGGAGGACTCTCTTTACCCCCTACTGAAACAGGTGTGTGTGTGTGTGTGTGTGTGTGTGTGTGTGTGTGTGTGTGTGTGTGTGTGTGTGTGTGTGTGTGTGTGTGCGTGTGCGTGTGTGTGTGCGTGCGTGCGTGTAAACTTCCAATCCTCGCGACCATCGTTTTGGAATAATAGTACACCGCCTTCCAACAATCATAGCAGCAGGTATCCTGTTTTAAAGTGAACACTTTACTATTGTATTTTATTGACAAAGTAAAGGAAGGTCATGTGCTGTTATACCTCATCGGTTTGTTGCCCATCCCACTTTAGTTGATACACGTCTCACCACTATAAAACATTGGATGTGTCCCGAATTGCACCCTGCTCCCTATACAGTGCACGCCTTTTGAAAAGTAGTGCACTATAGGAATAGAGCGCTATTTGGTATGCACGCAGTGTATACTATAGAGAACTAAAGCCACGCTTATGTCTCTTGTCCTCCCTCCCCTTCCTGTCTCACACATTTAAATGAGTGGTACACCAGCTACAAATTAGCTCTGGGACTAAGTTACAGAGTTTGCCCTCAATTGCCGAGTTGATTACCGTCTAAGACTGCACTTTCACTCTCATCCCCCGGTCCCATTGTGATAGAGCAGTAATATACTGCACAGCCTAATTAGACTCTGTGGATTGTTTGTGGTGGGAGTGTGTGTTTTTTTCTGTTTGCGTGTGTGTGTGTTCTGTTGTTATGCTTGTGTGTGATTGGCTGGACAGGCAGATGGACGAATGCAGAATGCAGCCTGCGTCCCTTTAAGAGGAGCGAAGCAGCAAATTACCGGCGGCGATAACACAAATCAGACATCAGAGTAGCACCGCCGAGCGGGCAGCTGTGCTGTGAAGCATAGCATTATAGATATGTGAAATAATCATCTTCAGAATCGTATTGATTGTTTTTCTCCCTCTCGTTCCGCCATCTCGCCCACCTCGGCAGCTCGTTTTAGATTTCCAAGCCGAAGGAAGCCGCGGAGGTCAGACTGTTAATAATTGGCTTGCCGATGAGATGTAAATTGCAATAATGAATGTAATTTGCCTGGTAATTATATGGATGGAGGTCCATTTCACTTGCTGCACATTAAAGTATAATCCTGCGGATAGAAAAAGAAAATGTAGCTATAAAATTGTAGAACGAAAACTAGCTTGGAATCCTAATGAACATTTTTCTTTCGGCCTTGTTGATGCTTGCTAAGATCTGTACAGTTCATGAACCCTATCCATATGAGTTGCATAAACTCTCTAGATGAGTTGTATTGACTCTACTTACCTGGTTGGGTAGGTTACTTACTAAATATAATCCGTTACAGTTACTAGTTACCTGTCCAAAATTGTTATCAGTAATGTAAATGTTGGATTAGCCAAACTCAGTAACGTAATCTGATTACTTTAATCTGATTACTTTAATCTGATTACTTTCTCCTTAAGAGGCATTAGAAGAAGACAAAAAGGATCCATCAAACTCGTTTCGTGTGTCATCATAGTGGTCTCTGAATTGTGGTCAGACTTGCTCAGGTGGAACAAACTTAAACTTGCGGCTTTTTTCAATGCTGAATTGAATATCATTGAGAAAACAGAAAGGTGCCATAATAAATGTTTTCGCAAACATCCTTTCAAAATGTTAAGGTAATCCAAGAAGTAGTCATCTAGTTTTTCAAATTTATCTGTAATCTGATTACCTTATTTTTGTTTGGTCACGTAACTGATTACAGTTAGTTTTTTTGTAATCCGATTACATGTAACGGATTACATGGACAATATTGCATGGAACTCATCTAGATACAACCCTGTATCTAGATGAGTTGCATACTCCATTTGCATGAGTCCAGGGCCTGATGTTGAGGTATCAATGGACCGGTTGGCAAAGATAGAGGTGGTGGTAGTGTGTTTAAACCCTGAGCTGAGGAATTGTGCAGACGCTACAGTGCTGCATTGGAAAGAGGCCCAGTCCAGTTGGGCAATGGTGGCATGAAGAACAGAGGCACTCATTAGAGGTGCCGTACCATGCCTCAGGTGCAGCACCCTGGGACACTGACTCCAATACTTGTCCTTCTCTGGAACTTCCTCCTGGACCTCTGCTCTGCCCTGGTTATCCATCAAACCTACAGTACCTACAGCAAGAGCTGCTCTACCTCTATCAAACCCATATCCCATCACGCCATCCTGTTCAGAGGCAGCTGATGACACCTTTTGTGTGTAATGGGAAAAACAAACCAACCAGCCACTTAGGTGGTACTTATCTGGCGGCTATGCTGAAAGTGGAGTGCTCTCCCTTTGAGCACAGCCCCCATCCATCCCACTGCACATCAACCCACTGAAAGTACACAGACCTTGGTTTAAAACAAAACTACCACAACAGGAGATATGAGTGAAGCCAGTGACATATTATGATTGGCCCCCTGCTCTCCTCTCTCCTGCTGGGTGTAAACCTGTTGCGATTCAACCCACTCAGGGATATCTTCTGTTTGGCCACCAGTTGGCCAATCAGCAGTAGGGAAGCTGGTTCCTGTCTGGTTGGTTGGCTGTTGGCTGGTGCGCTCTACCCCTACTTCTAATTGGTCAGGAATATGCCCCCACTGAATCACTGTGGTAATTACTTTATTCTTGCTATGTAACTACTGTAAAAAAAAATATATATATATATATAAAAAAAGTGCCATGGATGTAAAATGTGTGTAGAATGTACATTTAACAACAGAAGTAAAAGTTGTAAAAACAAAGTGTATTTTTGTCCTCTGAAGACGGTGGGTGGTGGATTCCATATAGAAGTCAGTAAAGGACACACAATGGCACCATGTTCCCTATATAGGGCTCTGGTCAAAAGTAGTGCATTATATAGGGAATAGGGTGCAATTTGGGACGCTAACAATGTACTGTACAGCAACTCTGACAACAATCACTGCAACAGCAGGAACTCTATGTTGAAGCATTGATCAGTGTCTGAATTTTTGTCTATATAAACTCAGCAAAAAAAGAAACGTTCCTTTTTCAGGACCCTGCCTTTCAAAGATAATTCGTAAAAATACAAATAACTTACCAGATCTTCATTGTAAAGGGTTTAAACTCTGTTTCCCATGCTTGTTCAATGAACCATAAACAATTAATGAACATGCACTTGTGGAACAGTCGTTAAGACTAACAGCTTACATGCAATTAAGGTCACAGTTATGACAACTTAGGACACTAAAGAGGCCTTTCTACTGACTCTGAAAAACACCAAAAGAAAGATGCCCAGGGTCCCTGCGCATCTGCGTGAACGTGCCTTAGGCATGCTGCAAGGTGGCATGAGGACTGCAAATGTGGCCAGGGCAAAAAATTGCAATGTCCGTACTGTGAGACGCCTAAGACAGCGCTACAGGGAGACATGACGAACAGTGGCAGACCACGTTTAACAACTAGAGGTCGACCGATTATGATTTTTCAACGCCGATACCGATTATTGGAGGACCAAAAGAAGCCGATAGCGATTAATCGGATGATTTTTGTATATATATATATTTGTAATTACGACAATTACAACAATACTGAATGAACAATGAACACTTATTTTAACTGAATATAATACATAAATAACATCTATTTAGTCTCAAATATGTAATGAAACATGTTCAATTTTGTTTAAAAAACACAGTGTTGGAGAAGAAAGTAAAAGTGAAATATGTGCCATTTAAAAAATTGAACGTTTAAGTTCCTTGCTCAGAACATACGAAAGTTGGTGGTTCAATATTCCCAGTTCTTCAATATTCCCAGTTAAGAAGTTTTAGGTTGTAGTTATTATAGGAATTATGACGCGTCGACTATTTCTCTCTATACCATTTGTATTTCATATACCTTTGTTCTAATAGGCACTTTAGTATTGCCAGCCTAATCTCAGGAGTTGATAGGCTTGAAGTCATAAACAGCGCTGTGCTTCAAGCATTGCTAAGAGCTGCTGGCAAACGCAGTAAAGTTTGAATGAATGCTTACGAGCTTGCTGCTGCCTACCACCTTTGTCAGACTGCTCTATCAAATATCAAATCATAGACTTAATTATAATATAATAAACACAGAAATACAAGCCTTTGGTCATTAATATGGTCAAATCCGGAAACTATCATTTGGAAAACAAAATGTTGATTATTTCAGTGAAATATGGAACCGTTCCGTATTTTATCTAACGGGTGGCATCCCTAAGTCTATATATTGCTGATACATTGCACAACCTTCAATGTTATGTCATAATTATGTAATATTCTGTCAAATTAGTTTGCAACGAGCCAGGCGGCCCAAACTGTTGCATATACCCTGACTCTGCATGCAATAAACGCAAGGAAAGTGACACAATTTCCCTAGTTAATATTGCCTGATAACATGAATTTGTTTCAACTAAATACACAGGTTTACAAATATATACTTCTGTGTATTGATTTTAAGAAAGGCATTGATGTTTATGGTTAGGTACATTTTTCACGGCCGTCAAAAGGAGGAGACCAAAGCACAGCGTGGTTAGCGTACATATTCCTTTTATTAAGGTGATGCCAACAAAAATAATAACAATACAGAACAACCGTGAAGCTTAAGGGCTATGTGCCACAAACAAAGTTAACTTCCCACTAAGAAAGGAGGGAAAAGGCTACCTAAGTATGGTTCCCAATCAGACAACGATAGACAGCTGTGCCTGATTGAGAACCATACCCGGCCAAGACATAGAAATACAAAATCATAGAAAAACAAAACTTAGAATGCCCACCCCAAATCACACTTGCAGGTGCCTTGGTGGAAGAGTGGGGTAACATCTCACAGCAACAACTGGCAAATCTGGTGCAGTCCATGAGGAGGCACTGCAGTACTTAATGCAGGTGGTGGCCACACCAGATACTGACTGTTTTGATTTTGACCCCCCCTTTGTTCAGGGACACATTATTCCATTTCTGTTAGTCACATGTCTGTGGAACTTGTTCAGTTTATGTCTCAGCTGGTGAATCTTGTTATGTTCATACAAATATTTACACATGTTTGCTGAAAGTTAACGCAGTTGACAGTGCGAGGACGTTTATTTTTTTGCTGAGTTTAGTTATGTATTAGAAGTAAGTTTTGAAAACTGAAGTTGAAGCTTTAACATGTTTTCAGAGATTTTCCATCGTAGACTTGAACTTTTTGAGTTCATTTCTTTGGTCAGAAAGTCTTGCAGTCCTCTGTGGGCTTGGTTGAAGTCCAGAAGCAGTGATTGCCCATTATAGATAAACTAACAGGGTTTGGTTTGAACTGCAAGCAGGTAGGGCTGATACTGGGCTCGGCTCTCTGATACTCATCTGTCTCTCGTCTGTACTCTCTCCATCTCTCTCTCCCCCTGTCGCTCTTTCACTCCTTCGTTCTGGTCCAAAGGCTCTCCTCTTCAATCTAGCACTTCTGTGGCAGTAGGCGCGATGCAATCTGCAAACAGTGGTATCAGAGAAATCAGGGAGGTGATAATAGTGACAGTGTGTGATTGTCCTGCTCTGATGTGTGTGTGTGTGTGTGTGTGTGTGTGTGTGTGTGTGTGTGTGTGTGTGTGTGTGTGTGTGTGTGTGTGTGTGTGTGTGTGTGTGTGTGTGTGTGTGTGTGTGTGTGTGTGTGTGTGTGTGTGTGCGTCCATCTCTCTGAACAGTGTTCCTTTATTGGCATCAACTCTCACTCCAAACTCCTCTGAACAAAGTTTGATACCACTTTCAAAAAATTGCTTATAAAAATGCATGCTTTCTCCTTAACGTTACATATACCAGGCAAAGGTTTGGACACACCTACTCATTCAAAGGTTTTTCTTTATTTTTTACTATGTTCTACGTTGCATTGTAGGCTACCCAATTGGCTTCAAAAGAGCACACACTAGTGAGGAGTGGAATATGAGGTGGTATATTATATAATTATAACCATCACTCTCGACTAAAGCTCCCTCTCTCTCTCTCTCTCTCTCTCTCTCTCTCTCTCTCTCTCTCTCTCTCTCTCTCTCTCTCTCTCTCTCTCTCTCTCTCTCTCTCTCTCTCTCTCTCTCTCTCTCTCTCTCTCTCTCTCTCTCTCTCTCTCTCTCTCTCTCTCTCTCTCTCTCTCTCTCTCTCTCTCTCTGCACTGTCTTTGACTTTGAAGTGTCTTTGTCTGGCTGAGTTAGTGTGGAATTTATTAGTTATGTCAACTCTTAATCACCCAGTGGGCTACATTAAAACCTCTCATGGCAAGTGAAACGAGAGGGCGGAGAGGAGGGATAGTTGGCCTTTAAACAGCACTGCTATCAAAGGAGAGGGGGCGTCGAGAGTCGTCGTAATGCAAGACTATTAGTCATAAATCTATAAAACTGCCAACAATTTCATCTATAGCTTATTACTGCTAATTATTGTAACCGTTGACACCGTTAAATGGTTAAGAGACGGATTTGGTAATGAAGTGTGAAGAGTGCTCTCTGACTGGTAAGGAAAGTACCCACTCATCACTAGTGGGTGAGTGTGTGGTTGTCTGGAATGTCAGAGCGGGGCCAGTTAGCAGCAGAGCAGTGCAGAGTTATAGGCTAGGATGCTCCGCTCCTTGCGCTCATTCCCCAGCTCTCCCATGACTCGGAGAAAGGGGCAACTCTTAGCTGTGTCTTCCCACGCTCCAAGAACCTACACTAACAGTCACGTCCCCACTTTGCACTTCTACAGTGCCGTAGTTTACAGTGATCTGTGGCTCAGTGTAGACAGCTTTATAGCTTCCTGGTTGAGGAGAGGAGCTCTGCTGTTTGTTTGTCAGTGGTAATGTTACCCAGGAGCTGTACAGACACTAATGGGACAACTCATCACACACACACACACACACACACACACACACACACACACACACACACACACACACACACACACACACACACACACACACACACACACACACACACACACACACACACACACACACACACACACACACACACACACACACACACACACACACAAAAAGTGAATTCCGGGACGTTTCTTTAACCCCAGTGGACCACGGGAAGTGTGGCTTGGTATGTTATGGTTGAGGGGGTTTGTTTTACAGCCTCTGGTCTGTCTGCGTGCAAGTGTTTAACAGGCTGTGGTCTGGTGTCATCCCAGCACTCAGTTGATACTAGACAAAGCCACTTAGGAGAGTTATGTGACTGTATCTGTCTAAAATATGTAATCTCCTCCCTCTTTTGACCCCCAGAGGGTACTTAATGTACACTTGTTTACATCCAAGATAAAATACTGCTGAGGGCTTTATGGTTTAGAAAACACTCAGAAACATAGCTCAAGATAGAGACTTGTAAACACTGATAGACATAGCTGATAAAATACTAATGGCTTTATCGCTAAGAAAACACCCAAAACGACCCAGGATCAACAACCATTATCTCTTAGCTAAAGTGAACTATTGTTGTTTATTACCCCTTTTTGACATGTTTGTATTTAAGTAGATGTATGTCCATAGGGTGAATGAATGTACATTCCTTCTTGACACATTTATTTTGTATATTTTTATGTTTATGTTGTGTGCGTGCCATACCACACCAGCGCTATTGCGATTGCAGCAAATATATTCAGCCGTCACTGAATTTAAATGAAAAAATAAATACAAAATAAATGATTCAAGTCTGATTCACACCAGAGGATAAAACAAAGCCATGGCCTTGTGTCTGTCTATACTCCCTTCATGTCTATGGTTGCGTCCCAAATAGCACCTTATTCTCTATTTAGTGCACTACTTTCTACCAGGGCCCATAGGGCTCTGGGCAAGATTAGTGCACTAAATAGGGAATATTGTGCCATTTGGGATGAAGCCTATGATAAAAGATTAGGCACTATCATTAGCAATGTCACCAAGTCCTCTGTACGAGTAGGGCTGATGTTTTTCAACCCCCTAATTCAAAGACTGACTACAAAGCACAAGGCTTTTCATGTTGCAGTGCTTTGTGAATGCAAACGAAGAGCTGATAAAATCCATATGTTTTGATGTCATTCCCCATGGTTTGTCACACACACACACACACACACACACACACTTACCCCAACCACCCACACAGTTGACTGTCCACAGTAACACAATGTACTACACTGTCAAATCCACTTCATGTCAGTGACACATACTGTACTGTAACCTTTGACTTGTTGCAGTTGTTGTAAAATGTCTTCTTTGTTTGTTTCCCTCTCCATGAACATCTTAACTAGGGATTACAGTTCTCAAACCTTTCATTAGAACCACAATGAGTCGTGATTAGATTGTTCCAACCGCCATCTTATTTCCCATCTGAATGTGTTCTAATCGGCCCTGTAGGAAATCACCCTCCTGCTGACAACTGGCCCTCCTGCTGGCCCTCCTGCTGACAATCTCTCTCTCTCTCTCTCTCTCTCTCTCTCTCTCTCTCTCTCTCTCTCTCTCTCTCTCTCTCTCTCTCTCTCTCTCTCTCTCTCTCTCTCTCTCTCTCTCTCTCTCTCTCTCTCTCTCTCTCTCTCTCTCTCTCTCTCTCTCTCTCTCTCTCTCTCTCTCTCTCTCTCTCTCTCTCTCTCTCTCTCTCTCTCTCTCTCTCTCTCTCTGTCTCTCTCTCTCTCTCTCTCTCTCTCTCTCTCAAAACACACACACATAACTCCTTCTGCTTGTTTGCCTCTCATCCTAAGCCAATATAGTGGGCTGAAAACCCCATTAAAATGACTTATTAGCCTTTAAGTTGTCTCAGACATGAATAGAAATGGGTTCCATTTGCATGTTGTGTGGTGTGTGCTTCAACTTCAGACAGGGGACCTTTTTTTCTCTCTCTTTTCTCGCTCTGTCACTTTTCTCTCTCTCTCTGTCTCTCTCTCTCTCTCTCTCTCTCTCCCTCTCTCTCTGTGAAGGATAGGCTGCGGTGGTGTAGTAAAGTGCACTAATTTGTCAGATGTGAGAGCTGCTCAGGTGATGGGGCACTCAACCCCAATGAGGTGCACCCCACTATTTACATCCGGGGCATGGAAGGGTCACAGCCAGCTCAAGGGCAATGTGGTCCTCAATCGGCTGTTCTCCTGAGGGATCAGCTTCAGCAGATTTGTGTCTCTTGTTTCTTTGTCTCATGACGCTGTTTACCCTCATCCTCCTCCTGTTTTTGTCCTCTTCCTCCCTCATTGAGTTCCAGTGGGATTGAAGTACCTGTGAAGTAGTTTATTTTTACAGGGGGCTTCAAAGAGGGATAGAGGTACGTAGAGAGAGAAAAGGCAGAGTGGAGAGATGGAAATAAAGAAAGAAAGAAAGAAAGAAGGAAAGAAGAAGTTGATTGAGACATACATTACACTATTGGGAGAGATGAGACAAAGCTGCAGTATTTGAGAGTACCTTTGAGCATGATTTACGTGGCTTGAAAGTTTTAAATTAGAGAGTTGTTATCTTGGCTTGGTACTCAGTAAGTTAGCAGGAGTTGTTATTTTGGCTTGGCCTTACTGCTGCTGCTAGGCTACATGCATTTGGCTGCTCCATCCACTCTGCAGAAGAGCTGAGTCCTGCTTATCATCAACTCTATAGACAGATCTGCAGAGATACAGTCAGCCCCATAGAGCTGTGTGGAAAACTAGACTAACATGCCAGTTACAGAGTTGCTTTTTTTGGCCAGGAATCAGGCGTTTGATCTTGAGAAAACAGCTTCATATAATCTGTTAGTGTTGTTATGTTTCTCGTCCAGGCCCATATGTAAGCCTCCACACATGGGCTCTGCGGGCAATCTGGACATTAAGGGATAATTGATTTGACAATGTGCAGGGCTGTAACGAACAGAGTTCCCTGTGTAAGGAGTTTAGCCAAATATTTAGAAACCACACGTCACTCATTTGGCTTTGAAGGGATTTGTGGAATGAATGAACATAGAGGCCCATGCAGCTCATAAAAAGTATTATGTATGTGTTGTGTTGTAATTGAGTCATATTTTGGTCAGTTCTTTAAAGCTGGAATCCTTAATGGTGAAACTGCCATGTCCGTTTGCAATATTACTACAACCATTAAGTTACTGTAAACAACCAACACAGTTTTTACCATGTTGCACGACACTCCTTAACAAAATAAAAACAATATCAACTGTGGATTCCATCTTTAAAAAAATATTTTAATGTATTTTTTATGTACTTTTTACCCCCTTTTCTCCCCAATTTTGTGATATCCAATTGGTAGTTGCAGTCTTGCCCCATCTCTACAACTCCAGTGCGGACTCGGGAGAGGCGAAGGTCGAGAGCCATGCGTCCTCCGAAAAACGAACACACAAAGCCACATTGCTGTCTTGACAACTGCTCGCTTAACCCGGAAGCCAGCCGCACCAATGTGTCGGAAGAGACACAGTTCAGCTAGCGACCGAAGCCAGCTTGCATGCGCCCGGCCGCCACAAGGAGTCGCTAGAGCGCGATGGGACAAGGACATCCCAGGCAGCCAAACCCTCCCCTAACCCGGACGACGCTGGGCCGATTGTGCGCCGCCTCATGGGTCTCCCATTCGCGGCCGTCTGCGACACAACCTGGGATCAAACCCGGATCTGTAGTGACGCTTCTAGCGCTGATCAGTGCCTTAGACCGCTGCACTACTCGGGTGGCCCACGGATTCCATCTTTAATAAACTCAATGTTTGGCAGAGGGACCGTGGGAATGACTACCAAACAGAACAAACACACAAACGAGCCAGCGACTCACAGCATAGTCTCTGCCATTACATGTTACTAGATCGGTTTGTGCTGAATAAACAATGACCATAGGAGTTCAGACCATAGGAGTTCTCTACATTGCCTTGTGTTGATGACTCATAGTCCCAAATCAAATGTTCCTCTCTGGGTACCGGATGCACGCTTTCATATCCAGGTGGGACATCTCCAACATTGGACAGAGGATCTAATATTTAACCGCACGAAACCCGTCAAGGCCTAGCCTTGATGTGTCAAATAAAAACCTCATGCATTCTTCTATCGCACGGCGTGACGGATCGAGGTGATGTCTATATCCAAAACATAATTTCCAGGGATCATAATAACATCTGGTTCTTTTGATTCAAGATGTCTTTTCTCCTACATACATTCTTCAAATCATAGCATATCCCCTATAGTACTGCTGATCCTAGTGGTTTCTTGGCTTTGGCTCTCTGCTCTTTCTCTCTTTCTCTCTTTCTTTGTCACCTGTTGTGAAGTCTTTTATGATCCATCTTGTCCTTTTCGCTATCTTCATCCTTCAATCTCCCCATCTCCCCATCAATCTCTGATCTCTGTTTCACCTGCGTGGTGTGTGTGTTAGGAGCTGTAAGATTAGCATGTTTGCACATCCTGGGTTGGAAGCGGTCCACGTGGCTCCATATAGATAGCTTTAATCAGCCGTGAAGCAGACCGTTCAATAGACAGTTTAGTCATCAGTGAAAAGACCCCCTATCATCTTAGGCCTCTCGGAAAGACCGGCTTGCATTACAAACACCCTATTCCAAATATATAGTGCACTACTTTTGACCAGAGCCCTGTGGGCCCTGCTCAAAAGTAGTGCACTAAATATAGTATAGAGAATAGGGTGCCATTTGGGGCGCAGAGCCCTATCATCTGCTCAAGATTAATGGAAACACATTTCTTTGATTATTTTCTTTTCCCTCCCAGTAAATATATGGTTGGTCACAAAGCAGAGAGAAATTAGTTTTGAATTTGCTATTCTGTTGTCCTTCTGGAAAGCAGTGCTTTTTTCCCCCAGAGTTGTTACGGTAGCTCAGTGTGAAAATAAATATCGCAAAGTCTTTCTTGGTAATGTCTGTGATATTTGTGTGTGCTGTCTGGCTCTATTAGCCAGAGCTTTGGTGCAATAACAAATAGGTCTGGAAGGTGTCTGCATTGGTACTTAGAAATTACTGTTTTGTCAGGGGTGGTAAAACTGATACATGGGCAACCATATACTTTTCCCGTCTTGCTAGCTTGCTTGCTAACACATGGGTCAACTTGAACTGGGTGTGCTATTGCTAACCCAGCAAGCATTTCCACATGTGGGCCCAATGTGGGCTTAAACATTGGACCCATGTAGGCTGCTCAAATTGGGCTGGATGCGCCTTTGCTCATTGCGTCCACATTGGCCCCAAGGCTGGTGGCACCAAGGCTGGTGGGCCCAAGGCAGCCCTCACTTTGCCTGAACCTGAAATAAGACCAGCCTGTTGGATTGTCGGCCTGTTACATTGTATCAAGAAGACATCAAAGTTGTTGCTATTATATATACAGCATTATTACCAGAGAAGCTTAGCGCTTCTCCTGCCACATGAATGTATTTAACTTTGTATCAGAGAAACAACAACAGGTAAAATACAGAAGTTTAGTAATAAAAATAGTACAATTAATCAATGGTTACAGGATGAATGATGATAATGGCGTATGATCGATACAGGAGAAATTGATGAATTCAAAAGGTTGTTTACCAGCAAATGGTTAGAGGATGATATTCTCAATTTGGACAGAGCAACATTTAAACCCTCAAGACTAGACTTAACAGGTCCCGTGGGTGCAAACAAGTATGGTCTATGAATTGTGAATGGAGGAAGTAACTTCAAATCGGCAAGTAGTAGTCCAGTTCTAATGTTGAAGTTATTTCTTAACGTTAACCTAAAGAGCTACACATTACACATCATGGTAATACAAGAGAGACAAGAAATGTAGCTGTATAGTCCAACACAGGTTAGCGGACACCAACCCAACATGGGTCAGCACACACCATGCCCTTCATATAATACATGAAATGGGGGTCAGATGGCAGTGCGGCCTCGCTAACTGACGGTGCGGCCTCGCTAACTGACGGTGCGGCCTCGCTAACTGACGGCGCGGCCTCGCTAACTGACGGCGCGGCCTCGCTAACTGACGGCGCGGCCTCGCTAACTGACGGCGCGGCCTCGCTAACTGACGGCCTCGCTAACTGACGGTGCGGCCTCGCTTGCTAGCTGACGGTGCGGCCTCGCTAACTGACGGTGCGACCTCGCTAACTGACGGTGAGTCGGCCTCACGCAAGCTCAGAGATCGGAGTCCTGGGAGGCTGGTCAAGCCTGGCACTTCAAAAGGGACTTTTCCTGGCCAGTGTGGTCAACCAGGGTCCCTGGTCTAAAGTGGGTTGATAGGCCCCTGTCCAGCAAAAGGTGGTTGTGCTGGTGTGATTTGAGGGTCCATTCCTACTACTATAAGATTCTATCTGAAGAAAGACGATTCTGAGATAATTATCTTTAAAGTTCTGAACCCTCATTGGTTTGAATGGTGTTTTGTATAGTTTTTTAAAACTTAACATGAATTGGGGTATTTGCAAACCACGTCCCAAGATATTCTGAGCCCCCACCTCTACATTGTGAAGCAGATGGGATTGGTGTGGGCTGACCTGTGTTAGGTTTGGTGTGGGCTGACCTGTGCTAAGCTTGGTGTGGGCTGACCTGTGCTAGGCTTGGTGTGGGCTGACCTGTGCTAGGCTTGTTGTGGGCTGTCCTGTGCTAGGCTTGTTGTGGGCTGTCCTGTGCTAGGCTTGGTGTGGGCTTACCTGTGCTAGGTTTGGTGTGGGCTGACCTGTGCTAGGCTTGGTATGGGCTGACCTGTGCTAGGCTTGGTGTGGGCTAGCCTGTGCTAGGCTTGGTGTGGGCTGACCCGTGTTGGGATAGTGCCTGCTAACCTGTGTTGGATTGTGTAGGCTAGCCCGCGTTAGGCTGAGGTGGGATTGGTGTGGGCTAGCCCGTGCTGGACTGATGTGGGATTGGTGTGGGCTAGCCTGTGCTGGGCTGATGTGGGATTGGTTTGGGCTATCCTGTGCTGGGCTGATGTGGGATTGGTGTGGGCTAGCCTGTGCTGGGCTAGCTCACATTTGGCTGGTGTGGGCTTGGTATGAGTGTTGTGAGGGCTAGCCCTTGCCCACCAAATACCCACATGGGGCCAGAATTGGGACTGGGGCGTGTTCTTTTGTGTTGTATCATTACTGACCCCTGACCTTGTAGTTCCTATGTTAGAGAGATGTAGTGGAATTTATGAATGACACTGCATCGAATGGCGCACTGACTGAGATGTATTACTACTGTTTCCCTAGGCCTATAGCTCAAGACCACTACTAACGGAAAAATAGCATTATGGCAATAGTAATAGCATTTCAGCCCTGCAGATCTGTTTGCTTTGTTGATTAGCAACTCTGAGGAGCGAGGAGCAAATTCCTGTCTACATCGGCTTAGTCTGTCTGGTCGGGAGGTTGGTTGGAGGCTGGAGGGTGTTTTTGTTGGGTCTCACGTACACACGTTTCTCTCCAGGGTCTTCCTCCCTTTGTTCCAAATGACGACCCAGATGAGTCACGTTTAATTTGGGAAGTGGGATCTATGTTTCCTCCTCACCGTTTTCTTTCAATGTCTGGGAAGCAACGGAGAGCAACTGCCGCAACAGAGATATCAGAGGGAGAGAGGACAGCTCCTTAGTTTGTTGTTGTTGTGTCTGGTCATCTGTGTATGTCTGCTTGGCGGACACATCCAAGGGCTTGAGAGAGTTCTCTCTCTCTCAGTAAATCGTTTGGCTTGCTTCTCTGTCAGGACAGTAAAGACTCTCTCTCTGTCGGATGGGATTTATTTTGAGTGCTACAGCTTACTGATCTTGAGTCAATCGCACTTTTCCAATTTGTGTCTTTTCAGAGCCTCTACATCATTGGGAAAGTCCTCTCTCCTAAGTGGTTGTCCATTTCATCTTCCACTCTTTCTGTAGGGTCAAAGGCTGCTGCTTATTCATGGTCAATATTTTGTGAAAATCTGTCTTTATGACTTTACATCAGATTAGAGACCAAATATTAGGCAGCCCTTGGGCATGAGAGCCAGAATGTTCTATTTAAAACCTCCATTCTTCACTCCCTGTCTCTAGCCTGAGTTGGTTCCCACTACTCTCGGCCTGCGTTCCAAATGGCACCCTATATCCTATATAGGGAAAGACACACACTCTGGTCAAAAGCAGTGTACTATATAGGGAATAAGGTGCCATTTGGGACTGAGCCTGGAAGTCCATCTCAGTCCCCTGTGGTGGCCCCTCTGTGCCCCAGTGGCAGATGTGAATTCAGGTCACACTGATATATTCGGCAGAGGTCCCCTCTCCTTTCACTAGGGACATCAATATGGACTATGCGGCTAGGAGACTGAGGTATTTAAATAAGCATGCTGTCTGCCTGACATATTTTATTCATTGCTGCAAATAATTCAAACTTCTCAATTCTCTTTGCCAAAAGCAGAAGGGTTTTTGAGAAGCACAAGACAATGCTCAGTCACACTGAGTTACGTTAGAATTCCGCAGTCAATGACGAACAGCACAGCATCTGAAGAGAGAGAGAGAGAAATAAAGAGAGAGAGTGACAGAGAGAGGGAGTGCGAAAAGAAAGAGAGAGAGAACGAAAGAGGTGGAGTGAAAGAGAGGGAGAGAGAGGGGGTTCTAGGAGGAGCCAAAAGAAAATGTCTCCTCACCTGCCTGATAGCCATCCAATCTTCCCTGTCCAGTGTCCTCTTCATAACCTTATCAGTATTCCCATGCATTAGCTCCCACCTATCTCCATTACACTGCATTGGCAGCCAGTCAGGGCCACTCTAACTCTGGCAGGTATCTACGGTGGCAGGACACTAAGGACACACTGTACTCCCTGCCATTTAAATGATTGGAAACTTCCAAGTAATACATTAAAGCTCTGGCTCCACAAGATAAAGTTGATTGTGCCATGCTATGTTATTAGAGCAGGTTGAGAGAGGTAGCAAACGCAAGGTTTCTAGAGAGACGGAAGGGGATGGAGACGGTGTCCTTTACTCACCTTGGTGATGACTGGGCAATTTAATTGACAGTAAAAAAAATGATAAATCTATCTAGATAAACCTAAAGCTTTATTTGTGTAAGGCTTTGTTTGTGTTACGCACACTGCACATCATTAGGAGGTAATTTATTTATGTTTAATTGCACTTTTGCCCCCGCTAGCTACAGGGAGAGGATTAGTCAAGTAAATATTAGTATTAGTGTTTTCCTCCAGACAGAGAGAGAGATGAGGGTTATCCACATGAGATCTGACCTCTAGAGAGACAGATAGAGAGATGAGGGTTATCCCCATGAGATCTGACCTCTAGAGAGACAGAGAGAGAGATGAGGGTTATCCCCATGAGATTTGACCTCTAGAGAGACAGAGAGAGATGAGGGTTATCCACATGAGATCTGACCTCTAGAGAGACAGATAGAGAGATGAGGGTTATCCCCATGAGATCTGACCTCTAGAGAGACAGAGAGAGAGATGAGGGTTATCCACATGAGATCTGACCTCTAGAGAGACAGAGAGAGAGATGAGGGTTATCCACATGAGATCTGACCTCTAGAGAGACAGAGAGAGAGAGATGGGGGTTATCCCCATGAGAAGCGACCTCTCTGTGATGCATGCTGGTCTACAAAGTCCTGTCTGCCCTAGGCTGCTCCTAATCCCTTCACTGTAGGGCCAGATTACACCTTCATCTTGTTAGGGGCCCTCAGAGGCCCTGTGTGTGTCTGTGTGCGTCTGTGTGCGCCACCCCAGTGAATCCGAGATCGATGCCTGGTTCGTTTTAAGTGGTCCTCATGGTTATTTAACGTGGGACCATCCCGTTTTCTATTCTACATCACTAATCCAATCAGAAATGATTTTATTGACGTGTCGTATCATATTAGTAAAGGGTTGGAGAGGCTGTGATAAAATGCCCTCCAAAAACACACAGGGACGCCCCACTCAATATTACCTACAATCCTCCACTGGTCCCACGTTAGAGTGTGTGTGTGTGTGTGTGTGTGTGTGTGTGTGTGTGTGTGTGTGTGTGTGTGTGTGTGTGTGTGTGTGTGTGTGTGTGTGTGTGTGTGTGTGTGTGTGTGTGTGTGTGTGTGTGTGTGTGTGTGTGTGTGTGTGTGTGTGTGTGTGTGGAAATCATTTTAACGTTTCTGAAACGATGAGATTGCTGACCGTCTTCATGTCAGTTTGCCATCAATGACGTCTCTCTAACTTTCTCATAACAAGCTCAAATCATCATATCACATTTCAGGGACGGCCTGGAAAGCCTCACAGCGCTTGTGTTGTCTGCCTGGGAGTGATGTCAGAGGTTTAGGAGCGGTTGCCCCAGACCCGCAGTCAGTGGTTTAGCTGGAAGCCTTGATGAGTTAAGATGGACATTAAGATGGATGTTGTCATCATTTGTGAAAGAGTTAGAAGATTCCCTTGTGGGCAGCGAATGCCTTTTGTAGGGAATGAAAATGACCTTCAAAATAATACCCTGGCGAGGCCTCAGATATGAATCCATGACAAAACCTTCACATAAACACGGTAAAGCCACAAGTTACAGTAGTGGAACACGTGGTTTTAGATGAAGGGTTTGGTGAACATACCATCAAAGGGAGAGTGAGTGAAATAAGTGAGTGGCTCTGTAAGAACAGGACCTGTTCAGCCTGTGTGCTCAGAGCTACCTGGTTGAACCCGGCAATATACCCTCTAGATTTCTTATTTGTTCATGTGAGGCTGCTTAAAAGGGAATAAAGAGAGGGAGATATGTCTGTCTGCCTCTCCCTCTGTGTTCACCGCCCCTATTCACAGTGATCATACACATCTGGTCAATATTTCAACATTTCCCATCTCCAATCCCTTTCTCCCATGGATTTCAGAGCCACTTTTGGCCCACTCCAGGATGAGAGGAGTGAACAAAAACAGGAAGAAAGCCATACAGTATTCAGGGTAGGTTGATAGGTCCATCATCGCCCTGCCCTGACCGTCATCTGTGATTATCATTACAGTGTAGATGAAGGCTTTCTAGGTCTGGGTGTTGAACAATATCCCCCTCTACATCCAAGGTCTATTATGGATGTGCTTGTATAATATACAGTATGTCAAAGCTCACTAATATGAGTCCTTGCCACAGCAATTTGTAACATCATTTATTGAGGCCAAGTCCATGCACGCCGATGTCATTTCATCATCCTCTCTCTCCCCTTCCCTCCCTCTCTCATTTCCTCTCCCCCTCCCTATTTCCTCCAGTCTTGTCTAGGCCTTGTGGTAATAATCATTTAATATAATCCTGGACGGACGTGGAACGGGGGGAATAGGGGTGTGTTCGTGTGTGTGTGGGGAGGGGGTGTTATATAATTACAATCCCTCTGAGGTGGCTCGTCATTCGAACCCTGAACTAGACATGAACTGGCCATTGACAGGGAAGGACCGTGTATTAAAAATCATTATTGAATTCCTTGGGCCATAATTTAGGAATAACATAGCTGAGACCCTTTTCTCTCTCTGCATGCCTCCCAGTCATCCTGACACACACACACACACACACACAGAATCAATCATGCACCTTCACACACCACACACCACACACACACACTCCCACACACACAGAGTGTAGCTATCAGATGGGAGGCAGAATGTGGGCATATGCTGTCTGAGTATCTGTTGAAAGATGACAGGTGGTTGCCCTGGTATTTGCATAATTATGTATGTTGTGAGCAGGACTGTATCAAGCCGTAAACAAATCCATATGGCCTTTGGAGGACCAAAGCACTTCACCCCACAACTACTTACAATTTAAAACCAGGAATGCCAGGTGTAGTGTGCAGTACCTGGCAAGAATCCTTCTTATGCATGGGAGAGCAATAGAGAGTGGTATTGCAGCATATGCAAAGATATCCTACCCACTTCAACACCCATTTTAAAGTATGAGGGCTACTCAGGCTCGTTGGCCACTCCATGTCTTTATTCCAAATGGCACCATAATCCCTATATAGTGCACTCCTTTTGACTAGAGCTCTATGGGCCCTGATCAAATGTAGTGCGCAAAATAGGGAATATGGTGCCATCTGGGACTCAGTCCTTGGGTCCTGTGATCAGTGAGAAGTGTCATATGAGGATGGTGATGAAGATGAAGGAGAGGTTACAGAGAAACAGGCCATTATCAGTGAGGAGACCAGGCCTCCCAGTACTTTTCTCTCTCCTCTCTTCACTATAAACTAAAGCTTACAATATTTATTTTCCCTCATCAATCTACACACAATACCCCAAAGTTTTTATTTTTCATTTTTTGTTGTTGTGTTAAATACGTGTTTAGACCCTTGGCAATGACACTCTAAAGTGAGCTCAGGTGCATCCTGTTTCCATTGATTATCCTTGACATGTTTCTACAACTTGATTCAGCTTTGGTAAATTCATTTGATTGGACACGATTTGTAAAGGCACACACCTGTCTATATAAGGTCCCACAGCTGACAGTGCGTGTCAGAGCAAAAACCAAACCAAGAGATCGAAGGAATTGTCCGTAGAGCTCCGAGACAGGATTGTGTCGAGGCACAGATCTGGGGAAGGGTACCAAAAAATGTCTGCAGCATTGAAGGTCCCCCAAGGACACCGTGGCCTCCATCATTCTTAAATAGAAGAAGTGTGGGACCACCAAGACTCATCCTACAGATGGCTGCCCGGCCAAACTGAGCAATCGGGGAAGAATGGCCTTGGTCAGGGAGGTGTCCAAGAGCACAATGGTCACACTGACAGAGCTCCGGAGTTCCTCTGTGGAGATGGCCATTATGGTTGAGTGGCCAGACGGAAGCGACTCCACAGTAAAAGGCACATGACAGCCCATTAGGAGTTTGCCAAATGGTAACCAAAAGACTCTCAGACCATGAGAAACAAGATTCTCTGGTCTGATGAAACCAAGATTGTTTGGCCAAACAAGACCTCAGTTTTTTTTTTGTAGACCTCCACGAGTCTGGTTCATTCTTGGGAGCAATTTCCAAACGCCTGAAGGTACCATGTTCGTCTGTACAAACAATAGTATGCAAGTATAAACAACATGGGACCACGCAGCCGTCAAACCGCTCAGGAAGGAGACGCGTTCTGTCTCCTAGAGATGAACGTACTTTGTTGCAAAAAGTGTGAATCTATCCCAGAACAACAGCAAAGGACATTGTGAGGATGCTGGAGGAATCAGGTACAAAGTATCTATATCCACAGTAAAATGAGTCCTATATCGACATAACATGAAAGGCCATTCAGCAAACCGCCATAAGAAAGCCAGACTGCTGTTTGCTACTGCACATGGGTACAAAGATAGTAGTTTTTGGAGAAATGTTCTCTGGTCTGATGAAACAAAAATAGAACTGTTTGGCCATAATGACCATCGTTATGTTTGGAGAAAAAAGGGGAGGCTTGCAAGCCAAAGAACACCATCCCAACCGTGAGGCACAGGGGTGGTAGCATCATGTTGTGGGGGTGCTTTGCTGCAGGAGGGACTGGTGCACTTAACAAATAGATGGCATCATGAGGCAGGAAAATTACGTGGATATATTGAAGCAACATCTCAATACATCAGTCAGGAAGTTAAAGCTTGGTCGCAAATGGGTCTTCCAAATGGACAATGACCCCAAGCGTACTTCCAAAGTTGTGGCAAAATGGCTTAAGGACAACAAAGTCAAGGTACTGGAGTGGCCATCACAAAGCTCTGACCTCAATCCTATAGAACATTTGTGGGCAGAACTGAAAAAGTGTGTGCGAGCAAGGAGGCCTACAAACCTGACTCAGTTACACCAGCTCTGTCAGGAGGAATGGGCCAAAATTCACCCAGCTTATTGTGGGAAGCTTGTGGAAGGCTACCCGAAACGTTTGACCCAAGTTAAACAATTTAATGGCAATGCTACCAAATACTAATTGAGTGTATGTAAACTTCTGACCCACTGGGAATGTGATGAAAGAAAGAAACGCTGAAATAAATCATTCTCTCTACTATTATTATGACATTTCACATTCTTAATATAAAGTGGGGATCCTAACTGACCTAAGACAGGGAATTTTTACTTGGATTAAATGTCAGGAATTGTGAAAAACTGAGTTTAAATGTATTTGGCTAAGGTGTATGTAAACTTCCGACTTCAACTGTAGAAACCAGACACACGCTCATTGCTCTCATGGAGCACGTAAATATTGGTTTGAAATAAAACAAAACTTGTTTCTCGTAAGTGTAGCGGGTTGTGAACTCTGCAAACAACATTTCCTCTCCGAGAATGTGAACGGTAAATTGCTGTAATTAATACATGCATTAACAGAAATGAATGTAACCAAATGATAGGGATTAACGCTCAATTGCCTGTTTTACAAACAGTAGGCTTCCAACATGGGCATTCATAAAAGTGCACAGGAGCCAACACTGTGTACTATTCTACTTTGAGAAATAGTAGGGCGTCCAAAGTTGATTCGTGTATAAATTAAGAGAAGATTCCGTATCAAATTATACCATGCCAGGTTGGGAAGGATTGGCGCACTGACCATTTGACATAACATTAGTGCGTTATAGGCCTCAGAGCCAGAACAACCTTGTCTACTGCTGTTGAATAATTAATGATGGATCAGACACATCCAACCTTTTTTAATAGAAGACCAATATATTTATTGACTGTATAAAAGAAAGACCACGCATCAAAACATTTGTTTTACTGAAGTGCCATAACATATAGCACTCTACATCCCCCTGCATAGCTACTCCAGCATCACACGACAGCTGGAAAGAGGAGGAGATGTAGAAGGTTTAATAGACAGACTAAGTTAGCAATACAATTGTTTATAATCGTTAGTTTACACATTCACGCTATTAGATAAAGTAAAAAATATATATATATATTATTATATTTTCATAACGTCCTCATCCATAACCGTCAGTTACACGGTTATTCAATTACCGTCACAGCCCAACACTTTTATATGGCTGGCTGCCTGGGATCGGCCTCGGCTTGCAGATACAGTAGAGTACATGCCCTGTAGTTGAATTCCATTACAGCCCAGGGACAAGCAGGGAACAGCTCTCTACTATCTGTAGTCACGGGCCACAGCCAAGCTAAACGGCCCACAGTTCAGTCTAGTGTTTCATTGGGGCTCAGAAGACCAGGCACTGCAGCTTCACAACTATTTCCCATGTGTTTTACAGTCACACAATAGCCTGCCCGATAGGTACTGTGTGGGATGTTGTTGGCTGGTATTCTGGTGGAAAATGATACAGTGACAGTCAGCACATAGGACGTCATTGTAAAAAATAATTTGTTTCGTAACTGACTTGCCTAGTTAAATAAAGGTTACATTTAAAAAAAATAGACCCTGTAGTGTAGAGACTTGCAGTCAAGGAGTAAGTCAATATTTATTAAGTAGTAACAGCGCTAATGTGTTTTTCAGGTGTACTGTACAATATGTGATATGCTAACCTTTCTCTCTCTCTCTGTCTCTCTCTCTCCCTCTATCTGTCTCTCTCTCTTTCTCTCTCTCTCCTCTGTCTCTCTCTTTCCCCTTTGTCTCTCCGTCTCTCTCGTCTCTCTCTCCCCTCTCTCTCGCTTTCTCTTTCTCTCTCCCCTCTTTCCCTTTCTCCCCTGTCTCTCTCCCCTCTTTCTCTCTCTGTCTCTCTCTCTCCCCTCTTTCTCTTTCTGTCTCTCTCCCCTCTCTCTCTGTCTCTCTCTCTCCCGTCTGTCTCTCTCTCCCCCCTGTCTCTCTTTGTCTCTCTCTCCGCTCTTTCTCTATCTTTCTCTCCCCTTCCCTCTTTCTCTATCTTTCTCTCCCCTTCCCTCTCTCTCTTTCTTTCTCTCCCGCTTCCCTCTCTCTCTAGACATGCCTCTCCATGTTCGGCGCAGTAGCGACCCCTCTCTGGCAGGCCTTCCCCTGGGTGACCCACATACAGCACCGGAGGAACCATCCCGTAAGAACCCCACACGATGGTCCACCACGGCAGGCTTTCGCAAGCACAACCACCACCACAGCCACAGCCAAAACACTGGGACCAACAGCCTGGAGCGCAAGGTACAGTAACCCAAAACCTAACCCTTATCCTAACACAGCCATAGCCAGAACACAGGGACCAATAGCCTGGTACAGTACAGTGAACTATCCCAACCTCATGACCTAGGTCATGCCCAGTAGGGACAAAACGTTTTGTAACAGGGAGGTACTACTCATTTACAATGGTGCCCTGACGACAACAATACAACAAGTTCTATATGATCAATACAAATAAAATTAACTACAAATTACAGAATCAACATGACAGCTTCAAACTCCCCATTTTACATTCAATCCAAACATTTGCAATTCTCATTTAATTCATTCAACATTAAAGTCCTAAACTGCCCTAGATGCACCCGAGAGTCAAGATGTAGGGAGTTTTGTAGGCTATTCCAAAAATGGGAGGCATTCAAACTGAAGGCGGATTTACCTAGATCGGTACGTACTAATGGAACCTCAAGAGTTAACCATCCCTGTGAATGGATTTGGTGTGTCATTTTTTTTTATTTTAACAGTGAAGTGAGGTAGGTCGGAAGCTTCTGTAGTAGAGCTTTATAAACAAAAAGGGAGTAATGAAGTGATCTACAGGACTTAAATGAGGACCAATTAAAAGTGTGTGTTTTTGTTGTCCATTTTGGTACGGTGTGCCCTACTGAACACGACTCTGGTAGTACCACCCTGCCTGAAATGTCATTCAGCTTCAAGGATACTGGTCATTAACCCCTTAGTTAATCCTTTACCCACCACTTTTAGGAAGCTAACCCCTATTCTTTATTGAAAATAATGAAGATCACAGCTTTGAGCATATATCCTTTGTTCTAATTTACTTTTGAGGGTCGTCTGATGTGAACCAGAAGTGAATGTGAAAAGCTTATTTTAGGGTTCACCCTCCCTGAAGCTTAAAAAAGAACAGCTAGGCCTATTAACTAGATCAAAATGGCTGCCGACAAGCCTTTAGTGCTTTGAAACAACTGATATTCCAAATGAGATGGAGGGAAGAAGGGGAAGATGGAGTGCTCAGAATGTGACACAGCAACCCTCGACATGATTAGAGCGTTGGATGATAATCCTATTTAAAAGCACTTTAGTTGTCACCGGCGCCATAATCTTACTGCACGCCGCTCGTCGCTTCCAAGAGGCTACAGGGGGAAAACGGAGACATAAATAATAAGTCTGTTATTGTACCTTTCATTTGGTGGCAGAATACAGACTTTTTGGTTTAATATCATAGGCTTAAGCAGATGGAGTCAGTGGCATTGTTGCTCGATATGCCTCTGTCTATTCTCATCTGTTAACGACTTGATGTTAAATACAGTATATTTAGACCGCTCTGGCTATAGAATATTTCATCTTGGCAGAAAGTTGAATCCAAAATGAAACACGTTAACAAAACATCAAAACTATTCATATTTTACCGGCTAATTTCTGACCAAAACATATGGACAGAAAATGTACCATATTTTCAAAGACCACTTTGCTTTGTCTACAGCTGCTTGACTTGAGCTTCGCACGCCACGTTCCACTCATTATATTTGCCCTGTTTCCTATGACTTCAACAGATGAATCGTCCATTTTTCCTACATCATCTCAATATAGTGATATATAGCCGATGGGACTCTTGATTCATCAAGCTAGCATTGTAAAATCTTGACGTTCCTCAATGACTTTACAATGCATCTGTCAACTCTGCTCCCTCCTTTCCTCTCTCCTCTTAGCTAGCTAAGCCTTTGTGCTTAGCACCGAGCACTAAACAGGTTTAGCAGAGCCAGCAGTAAATATGTGCTCGATGATTTACAGCCTCTCTGGATTTGTGTTTTCTGTGTCGTTTTATAAGTCGTAAAAAATTCAAGAGTGGACTCCTTTGTCTCTTGTCTGCCTGTGTTGTGCTGTGTGAACGGAGCACGGTTTGTATGTTGTGACTGTGATGGTTATCATTGAGACCAGGCGTCTCAATAGGCCTCTGACCCGTATCTTTATGGCCCTGTCTGCACCCCTTCCCTTCCTTCAGCCTCTCTCTCCGGCCTCCTTCCTCCTGTCCTTCCTCAGCCGTGGTCCTTGGTCACGCTGCATTCAGCTCTAGTAAACCATATGGATTGTTTTAGCATACAGGAGACATACATGATCTCCCTCAGGAGTGTTGCCGGGCAGAACTTTTTGGAGTATCTAGTGCTAGGGCTGTGGTGGTCATGACATTTTGTCAGCCGGTGATTGTCAAGCAAATCTCCCGATCTCCCGGTAATTGACCGTTAATTAACATAAACACATTTAGCATCCCTAAACTTCCACCCATAGCCTACAAGACTCTGATGCTGACCTTTCAAATCAAATACAATTTTACATACACATGCTTTTACATACAATGGTCACATACACATGGTTAGTGGTTGTGCTTCTTGTTCCGACCATGCAGTAATATCTAACAAGTAGTCTAACAATTTCACAACAACTACCTTTTACACACAAGTGCAAAGGAATGAATAAGAATATGTACATATAAATATATGGATGAGCAGTGGCCGAACGGCATAGGCAAGATGCAGTAGATGGTATAGAGTACAGTATATACAGTGGGGAGAACAAGTATTGGATACACTGCCGATTTTGCAGGTTTTCCTACTTACAAAGCATGTAGAAGTCTGCAAATTAATTTTATGGATTTTTGTTTTAGATTCCGTCTCTCACAGTTGAAGTGTACCTATGATAAAAATTACAGACCTCTACATGCTTTGTAAGCAGGAAAACCTGCAAAATCGGCAGTGTATCCAATACTTGTTCTCTCCACTGTACATATGAGATGAGTAATGTAGGGTATGTAAACATTATATAAAGTGGCATTGTTTAAAGTGACATTGAGACATTTATTACATCCAATTTTTTATTATTAAAGTGGCTAGAGATTTGAGTCAGTATGTTGGCAGCAGCCACTCAATGTTAGTGATGGCTGTTTAACAGTCTGATGGCCTTGAGATAGAAGCTGTTTTTCAGTCTCTCGGTCCCAGCTTTGATGCACCTGTACTGACCTCGCCTTCTGGATGATAGCGGGGTGAACAGGCAGTGGTTCGGGTGGTTGTTGTCCTTGATGCTCTTTTTGGGCTTCCTGTGACATCGGGTGGTGTAGGTGTCCTGGAGGGCAGGTAGTTTGCCCCTGGTGATGCGTTGTGCAGACCTCACTACCCTCTGGAGAGCCTTACGGTTGTGTGCGGAGCAGTTGCCGTACCAGGCGGTGATACAGTCCGACAGGAGGCTCTCGATTGTGCATCTGTAAAAGTTTGTGAGTGCTTTTGGTGACAAGCCAAATTTCTTCAGCCTCCTGAGGTTGAAGAGGCGCTGTTGCGCCTTCTTCACCACGCTGTCTCTGTGGGTGGACCAATTCAGTTTGTCCGTGATGTGTACGCCGAGGAACTTAAAACTTTCCACCTTCTCCACTACTGTCCTGTCTATGTGGATAGGGGGGTGCACCCTCTGCTGTTTCCTGAAGTCCACGATCATCTCCTTTGTTTTGTTGACATTGAGTGTGAGGTTATTTTCCTGACACCACACTCCGAGGGCCCTCACCTCCTCCCTGTATGCTGTCTCGTCATTGTTGGTAATCAAGCCTACCACTGTAGTGTCGTCTGCAAACTTGATGATTGAGTTAGAGGTGTGCATGACCATGCAGTCGTGGGTGAACAGGGAGTACAGGAGAGGGCTGAGAACGCACCCTCGTGGGTGTTGAGGATCAGCGGGGTGGAGATGTTGTTTTCTACCCTCACCACCTGGGGGCGGTCTGTCAGAAAGTCCAGGACCCAGTTGCACAGGGCGGGGTTGAGCCCCAGGGTCTCGAGCTTAATGACGAGTTTGGAGGGTACTATGGTGTTAAATGCTGAGCTGTAGTCGATGAACAGCATTCTTACATAGGTATTCCTCTTGTCCACATGGGATAGGGCAGTGTGACTGCGATTGCGTCGTCTATGGAACTATTGGGGTGGTAAGCAAATTGGAGTGGGTTTAGGGTGTCAGGTAGGGTGGAAGTGATATGATCCTTGACTAATCTCTCAAAGCACTTCATGAAGTGAGTGCTACGGGGCGTTAGTCATTTAGCTCAGCTGTGGGTTACACTAGTTCATTTAGCAGACAAGATTTGCTTAGAATTTTGAGGCATTATTTTATATTATTTCATAGTATGAAGAATACAATTGAACATAGCTGAATAAAATATAAAGGATATTTTCTCCAAACGATTTGAAGCACATGCGGCTATTCTGTGATGAGCGGTGAACAAAGACACAGGTACTCCGAAATGCTTAATTTAGAGTTATGTCATTTTAGTTGTGATACAATCGTTGGGCTATATGTTCTGATTTGTAATACATTTCGTCAGCCAACAAGATGAATAGGCCTAGCGAACTGCAAAAGCCCTAGCCTATGTCAATTTACTATCCCCCATAGTACAAAAGTTTACCTATTCTGTGCGAGAAATAAGTATTCCAAATATAGTCTGGGACAGTTGTGGGATGCGATAGATCCCAAATTAATACAACCACTAGCATGACAAAAACAGTTTTAAGCAATGAGCCTGACACAACAGATCAGAACATTGATGAACTATCCACACATGGAGGTAGGCTATAAGCACAAATGTTCCATTAGCAGGAAAACACCATTCTCGAAAGTGACCGCAAATGCGATTATAAAGGTGCATTTTTATGTGAAAATTATCTTCATCAAACATGACACTTACGTGTGTATGCCAGTCAGGCTGTACGCCCGTTGTAAAGAGGATTAATGTGCTTCATTTTAAGAAGTTATTTGGCCACTTTCATTGTGATACAAATCCTATCTGAACATATAGGCCTATGGGCTAGGCTACATGAGGTGTACGACTATGATTTTAAATAGTCACACAAAAAAAGGCTTGTGCTGTTTCTTGCCTTAAGCAGGCATCATACATAAGTGATAATATATAATTCACAAGTGATAGGCTTATATTGTCACCCATCAAACTATTCTTGATTTAATATTGTTTTTACATATACTAAATAATATAAAGTACCAGTCAAAAGTTTGAACACACCTACTCATTCAAGGGTTTTTCTTTATTTTTTATTA
Source organism: Salvelinus alpinus (assembly GCF_045679555.1). Classification (NCBI taxonomy): domain Eukaryota; kingdom Metazoa; phylum Chordata; class Actinopteri; order Salmoniformes; family Salmonidae; genus Salvelinus; species Salvelinus alpinus. The sequence goes on from NC_092093.1 coordinate 76,610,395, forward strand.
TTTTCTACATTGTAGAATAATAGTGAAGACATCAAAACTATGAAATAACACATATGGAATAATGTAGTAACCAAAAAGTGTGAAACATATCAAAATATATTTTAGATTCTTCAAAGTAGCTTCCCTGTGCCTTGATGACAGCTTTGAACACTCTTGGTATTCTCTCAACCAGTTTGACCTGGAATGCTTTTCCAACAGTCTTGAAGGAGTTCCCACATATGCTGAGCACTTGTTGTCTGCTTTTCCTTCACTCTGCGGTCCAACTCATTCCAAATAATTTTAATTGGGTTGAGGTCGGTTGATTGTGGAGGCCAGGTCATCTGATGCAGCACTCCATCACTCTCCTTCTTGGTCAAAGAGCCCTTACATAGCCTGTAGGTGTGTTGAGTCATTGTCCTGTTGAAAAACAAATGATAGTCCCACTAAGCGCGAACCAGATGGGATGGCGAATCGCTGCAGAATGCTGTGGTAACCATGCTGGTTAAGTGTGCCTTGATTTCAAAATAAATCACAGTGTCACCAGCAAAGCACCCCACACCATCACACCTCCTCATCCATGCTTCACGGTGGGAACCACACATACGGAGATCATCCGTTCACATACTCTGCGTCTCACAAAGACACGGCGGTTGGAACTGAAAATCTCAATTTGGACCAAAGGACAGATTTCCAACGGTCTATTGTCCATTGCTGGTGTTTCTTGGCCCAAGTAAGTCTCTTCTTCTGTGACGACCATCCCACTCTGTCTGCCGTATTCTCTCTCTTTGCTCTTGTTTTCCTTATTAGGATGTCGGCGGGGGGAGCTGGGAGGGTCGTCAGCGACATGGGACACACCTGGGCTCGGGTGTGTCCCAGGATAAATGCACCACTTCCCTATTCATTGAGGAGACTCTCTCCATGCAGACACACTGATAGATGTTGGTTGTTGCTGTTTTGTTTGTTTGCGTTGGCACCTTCAACACCCCCCATTATCACATTTATGCAGGCAACCACTCACTTACACTACTGATTACACACACCATTGTTAATTGTATTTAGTTTACTTTAGTTAAAGGAATAACTAAATATATTTATTATCTCCACGTTGTCTCCCTTTTTGTTTCGAACTTCGAGATGGTTTTTTGACACTTCTAATTGGTGTCCTTGGTTTCTTTGCAGCAATTTGACCATGAATGTCTGATTCACACAATCTCCTCTGAACAGTTGATGTTGAGATGTGTCTGTTACTTTAACTGTGAAGCATTTATTTGGGCTGCAATTTCTGAGGCTGGTAACTCTCATGAACTTATCCCCTACAGCAGAGAACTCTGGGTCTTCCTTTCCTGTGGCGGCGGTCCTCATGAGAGCCAGTTTCATCATAGCGCTCGATAGTTTTTGCAACTGCACTTGAAGAAATGTTAAAAGTTCCTGAAATGTTCCGTATTCACTGTCCTTCATGTCTTAAAGTAATGATGGACAGTCATTTTTTCTTTGCTAATTTGAGCTGTTATTACCATAATATGGACTTGGTATTTTACCAAATAGGGCAATCCTCCCCCTACCTTGTCACAACACAACTGATTGGCTCAAACGAAGGAAATAAATTCCGCAAATTAACTTTTAACAAGGCACACCTGTTAATTGAAATGCATTCCAGGTGACTACATGAAGCTGGTTGACCAAGAGTGTGCAAAGCTGTCATCAAAACAAAGGGTGGCTCCTTTGAAGAATCTCAAATATAAAAACAATTTTGATTCGTTTAACACTTTTTTTTGGTTACTACATGATTCCATATGTGTTATTTCATAGTTTTGATATCTTCACTATTCTACAATGTAGAAAATAGTAAAACTAAAGAGAAACCCTTGAATGAGCAGGTGTGTTCTAACTTTTGACTGGTACTGTATGTGTGAAATTTGTTTTGTTTAAAATGTACTGTTATCATGCACCTGTCTCGAAACGGGCAGGGGGAAAAAATTTATGTCATCTATGCACTTAAATAGCTAATGGAGGACACTTTTCCCATGGTTCATTTACATGCCAGCCAGGTAGGCTATACTCCTCTTGTAAATATAAGCAATGTGCTTTAATATTAGGAAAGTTGAGAAACAAATATAGTAGGCCTAGCCTACAGAACGCTGTTTTCTCATGTACAAGTGCATTCGGAAGTATTCAGACCTCTTGACTTTCTCCACATTTTGTTACGTTACAGCCTTATTCTACAATTGATTCAATTGTTTGTTTTTTCCTCATCAATCTACACACAATACAAAAACAGAAATATCACATTTACATAAGTGTTCAGACCCTTTACTCAGTGCTTTGTTGAAGCACCTTTGGCAGCGATTCCAGCATCGAGTCTTCTTGGGTATGACGCTACAAGCTTGGCACATCTGTATTTGGGGAGTTTCTCCCATTCTTCTCTGCAGATCCTGTCAAGCTCTGTCAGGTTGGATGGGGATCGTCGCTGCACAGCTATTTTCAGGTCTCTCCAGAGATGTTCGATCGGGTTCAAGTCCGGGCTCTGGCTGGGCCACTCAAGGACATTCAGTGACTTGTCCCGAAGCCACTCCTGTGTTGTCTTGGCTGTGTGCTTAGGGTCATTATCCTGTTGGAAGGTGAACCTTTGCCCCAGTCTGAGGTCCTGAGCATTCTGTAACAGGTTTTCATCAAGGATCTCTCTGTTTTTTCCTTAACTCTGTTAATCTTTCCCTCTATCCTGACTTGTTTCCCAGTCCCTGCCGCTGATAAACATCCGCAGAGCATGATGCTGCCACCACCATGCTTCACCTTAAGGATGGTACCAGGTTTCCTCCAGATGTGGCGCTTGGCATTAAGGCCAAATAGTTCAATCTTGGTTTCATCAGATCAGAGAATCTTTAGGTGACTTTTGGCAAACTCCAAGCGGGCTGTCATGTGTCTTTTATTGAGGTGTGGCTTCCGTCTGGCCACTCTACCATAAAGGCCTGATTGGTGGAGTGCTGCAGAAATGGTTGTCCTTCTGGAAGGTTCTCCCATCTCCACAGAGGAACTCTGGAGCTCTGTCAGAGTGATCATCGGGTTCTTGGTCACCTCCCTGACCAAGGCCCTTCTCCCTCGATTTCTCAGTTTGGCTGGGCGGCCAGCTCTAGGAAGAGTCTTGTGGGTTCCAAACTTCTTCCATGTATGAATGATGAAAGACTGTGTTCTTGGGGACCTTCACTGCTGAAGACGTGTTTTGGTACCCTTCCCCAGATCTGTGCCTCATCACAATCCTGTCTCGGAGCTCTACGGACAATTCCTTCATCCTCTTGGTTCGGTTTTTGCTCTGACATGCACTGTCAACTGTGAGACCTTATTAAGACAGGTGTGTCTTTTCAAATCATTTCCAATCAATTGAATTTACCAAAGGTGGACTCCAATCAAGTTTTACAAACATCTCAAGGATGATCAATGGAAACAGGATGCACCAGAGCTCAATTTCTAGTCTCATAGCAAAGGGTCTGAATACTTATGTAAATCTGTTTTTTATATTTAATGCATTCGCAAAAATGTCTAAAAACCTGTTTTCACTTTGTCATTATGGGGTATTGTGTGTAGATTGCTGAGAAATTGTTTTTATTTAATCAGCTTTAGAATAAGGCTGTAACGTAACAAAATGTGGAGAAAGTCAAGGGTTCTGAATAGATTCCGAAGGCACTGTAATTGTGTAGCGTATTGAAATGTTGTGCAACATGAGCTCAATGCCATTTGCATTGATGTCAGAGTGATTAGAAGGACAACAAAGTGCTGAGTACCAGGGAGTTTGCAAGTTTGGTAGGTATCTAATGACCATCAGCAGCATCAGAGCTTGGAGAAACCTATCTACCGTAACTAAATGGTCATGTGGAATTTGACTGCTCTCATGACTCGTGACCGCCGGTGTGGCAGTAATACGGTCACCGTAACAGCCCTATCCAGTGCATGTTGTCCTGACCGACATAGTGACGGAGCAGCTGTGGGTCGGCCACGCTGGTCTAGACTGGTCTAGACTGGTCTGACAGTCTGTAGCCACCAGCGGTATCACACACAGACAGGCACCACACACAAACACATGTGCTGTCTGAAGCCAACAGCAGCCTTGGTCTGTAGGTTTTCTAGGCCGAGACAGGCCTGACATGTCTGTCTGGACTGTAACACCCCACACCCCCCACCTGTGTTTGCTCTATAAACTCCAACAAATGGAGATCTAATTAGCATAGCCCGTGGGTGTTTAATTTCACCTTCACAGGAAATGTTTTCGAGAGGTTCTTAATTCTCTCTGCGTCCCAAATGGCACCATATTCCCTAAACAGTGCACAACCCATAGGGCTCCAGTCAAAAGTAGGTGCAGTATGTTGGGAATAGTGTGCCATTTGGGAAGCACACTCAATATGATAGTAGAGCTAAGCTGTGGTCCAAGGCGCCAAGCGGCTCCCGGTGACGTGGCCAGGCTATTAGTGACAAGAATTTAGCATGTGTGTGTACTGAGATAGGAATGAACTGTATCAGTGTGTGGCTCATGGCCAAGATAAGCTAGACTACCTGCCAATCACATTACAGCTATTTAACAGCATCACAATCTCATCTGTCTGTCATGTCAGCATGGAATTGCTTAGCGAAAAGTAGCGCTGGACGATGTGCACTTCATCATACTTTGGAGACGTAGTACATGTACAATATAATGTATGTTCTTGTGTGTGTGTGTGAATACTAACAAATGATTATAGTGTGACTTTGTGTGTTAAACGTTGTCTCTCCTCCATGTCTGCAGGGTAAATTAGGATATGTGTGTCGACTTGTATCGAATGCGATTGTTGTAGTACAGTACACTGCATATACTGTGTATCAATCGAATACTATTGGTGTAGTACAGTATACTGCATATACTGTGTATCAATCGAATACTATTGGTGTAGTACAGTATACTGCATATACTGTGTATCAATCGAATGCTATTGTTTTATTACAGTATACTGCATGTACTGTGTATCAAAATGTGTTATTAAACATTGCCTCTCCTCCGTGTGTGCAGGGTAAGGATGGAGATGCGTACCGGAGTCTCCCTCGTGATTCAGCAGCTTGGACCACCCAGTTCCAGAGAGAGACTGCCCGCTCCTCACTCAGCGCCAACCACCCCATGGTGGACCGCTGGCTGGACAGACAGGATCAGGTAGGACCACACACAACACAAACACAACACACACACACACACACACACAGAGTAAAATAAAACTAGAAAAACTATCCAGCCAACTTTGGCCCTAACCCTAGTGTTACAAAAACAACAACATCTACATTACTGATGTTCCGTCAGCCAGCCAACTCTGGCCCTTACCTCAGTGTTCATTTACATGACATTGTGCTTTCAATGGACCTTTCAGAGTCAAACATTGCGGTATTTCTGTTTTACAGTATGTCTGTTTATTTCCTCTCGTTTTGACTGACTGGTCTTCCTATTGAAGGCTGAGAGAAAAAGGAAAAGGCCGCTTGAAAAAGTGGAACTTAAATAAAATGGCAGACAGTCTCTGTGGAGCTCATAAATGACCTTGAAGGTGTGGGCCAAGTAGCTCTCGATCCTCGCTCGATGGGAAAGTATTTATTCCATCTTCCATCTCTGTCTTTCACACTTTCCTGCCGCTGCTGCTATTTCATTGTCTGTCTGTCAGTTGCCTGGCTGCTGGGACCGTGTGGGAGGTGTTTAAATGATCCTCCGCCACAAAATGAAATGGAAAGAAGAGAGAGTGAGACATTAGTTTGCAGCTAGGAATGTGTTTGTTACTTCATATTAATGAATATTAGATGTTTCATCACTAGAACCGCTAAAGCACTAATTTGGACTACTCATGAATTTAATCAAATCAAATCAAATCTAATTTTATTTGTCACATACACATGGTTAGCAGATGTTAATGCGAGTGTAGCGAAATACTTGTGCTTCTAGTTCCGACAATGCAGTAATAACCAACAAGTAATCTAACCTAACAATTCCACAACTACTACCTTATACACACAAGTGTAAAGGGATAAAGAATACGTACATAAAGATATATGAATGAGTGATGGTACAGAACGGCATAGGCAAGATGCAGTAGATGGTATAGAGTACAGTATATACATATGAGATGAGTAATGTAGGGTATATGAACATAAAGTGGCATAGTTTAAAGTGGCTAGTGATACATGTACTGTATTACATAAAGATGGCAAGATGCAGTAGATGATATAGAGTACAGTATATACATATACATATGAGATGAGTAATATAGGGTATGTAAACATTATATTAAGTGGCATTGTTTAAAGTGGCTAGTGATACATTTTTACATAATTTCCATCAATTCCCATTATTAAAGTGTCTGGAGTTGAGTCAGTATGTTGGCAGCGGCAACTAAATGTTAGTGGTGGCTGTTTAACAGTCTGATGGCCTTGAGATAGAAGCTGTTTTTCAGTCTCTCGGTCCCTGCTTTGATGCACCTGTACTGACCTGGCCTTCTGGATGATAGCGGGGTGAACAGGCAGTGGCTCGGGTGGTTGTTGCCCTTGATGATCTTTATGGCCTTCCTGTGACATCGGGTGGTGTAGGTGTCCTGGAGGGCAGGTAGTTTGCCCCCGGTGATGCGTTGTGCAGACCTCACTACCCTCTGGAGACCCTTACGGTTGTGGGCGGAGCAGTTGCCGTACCAGGCGGTGATATAGCCCGACAGGATGCTCTCGATTGTGCATCTGTAGAAGTTTGTGAGTGCTTTTGGTGACAAGCCAAATTTCTTCAGCCTCCTGAGGTTGAAGAGGCGCTGCTGCGCCTTCTTCACAACGCTGTCTGTGTGGGTGGACCAATTCAGTTTGTCCGTGATGTGTACACCGAGGAACTTAAAACTTTCCACCTTCTCATTTACATTACATTTACATTTAAGTCATTTAGCAGACGCTCTTATCCAGAGCGACATACAAATCTCCACTACTGTCCCGTCGATGTGGATAGGGGGGTGCTCCCTCTGCTGTTTCCTGAAGTCCACAATCATCTCCTTTGTTTTGTTGACGTTGAGTGTGAGGTTATTTTCCTGACACCACACTCCGAGGGCTCTCACCTCCTCCCTGTAGGTCGTCTCGTCGTTGTTGGTAATCAAGCCTACAACTGTAGTGTCGGCCGCAAACTTGATGATTGAGTTGGAGGCGTGCGTGGCCACGCAGTCGTGGGTGAACAGGGAGTACAGGAGAGGGCTCAGAACGCACCCTTGTGGGGCCCCAGTGTTGAGGATAAGCGGGGTGGAGATGTTTTTACCTACCCTCACCACCTGGGGGCGGCCCGTCAGGAAGTCCAGGACCCAGTTGCACAGGGCGGGGTCGAGACCCAGGGTCTAATTGTTTTATTACTCCACCATTTTGAATTATTCCCCCCTCCGTCCTTGACTTTTCCTTAATAAGTTAATATAACACACTGCAGTTGTTTTTAATCTTAATATCACAAACAGAAGTGGAGTTATAACTAGTTTTAAGAGGGCATGTCATTTTTTCAGTGGTTGTCCCCCGCTGCGCCTCCTCCCGACAGTAGGGCCTGCTACGCTCCTTCTCCTGACAGTGAAGGTGCTGTGCCCAATTGATTAAATAGTATTTTTCTCTCATCAATCTACTCGCAACACCCCATAATGACAAAGCAAAACCAGGTTTTTAGAAATGTTTCAAAATGTATAACGTTTTTAAAACTGATATCACATTTACATAAGTATTCAAACCCTTTACCCAGTACTTTGTTGACGTACCTTTGGTAGCGATTACAGCCTTGAGTCTTCTTGGCTATGAAGCTACATGCTTGGCACACCTGTATTTGGGGAGTTTCTCCCATTCTTCTCTGCAGATCCTCTCAAGCTCCGTAAGGATGGATGGGGAGCATCGCTGCACAGCTATTTTCAGGTCTCTCCATAGATGTTCGATTGGGTTCAAGTCCGGGCTCTGATTAGACCACTCAAGGACATTCAGAGACTTGTCCCGAAGCCACTCCTGTATTGTCTTAGTTGTGTGCTTAGGGTCATTATCCTGTTGGAAGGTGATCCTTTGCACCAGTCTGAGGTCTTGAGTGCTCTGGAGCAGGTTTTCATCAAGGATCTCTCTGTATTTTGCGCCGTTCATCTTTTCCTCGATCCTGACTAGTCTCCCAGTCTCTGGGAAGAGTCTTGGTGGTTCCAAACTTCTTCCATTTAAGAATGATAGAGGCCACTATGTTCTTGGGGACCTTCAATGCTGCAGAAATGGTTTGGTACCCTTCCTCACATCAGTGCCTCGACACAACCCAGTCTCGGAGCTCTACGGACAATTCCTTCGACCTCATGGCTTAGTTTTTGCTCTGACATGCACTGTCAACTGTGGGACCTTTATATAGACAGGTGTGTGCCTTTCCAAGTCATGTCCAATCAACTGAATTTACCAAAGGTGGCCTCCAATCAAGTTGTAGCAACATCTCAAGGATGATCAATGGAAACAGGATGCACCGGTGCTCAATTTCGAGTCTCATAGCAAAGGGACTGAATACTGACAGTTGAAGTTGGAAGTTTACGTACACTTAGGTTGTAGTCATTAAAACTCGTTTTTCAACAACTCCACACATTTCTTGATAACAAACTATAGTTTTGACAAGTCGGTTAGGACATCTACTTTGTATTTGACACAAGTAATTTTTTCAACAATTGTTTACAGACAGATTATTTGATTTATAATTCACTATCACAATTCCAGTGGGTCAGAAATTTACATACACTAAGTTGACTGTGCCTTTAAACAGATTGGAAAGTTCCAGAAAATTGTGTCATGGCTTTAGAAGTGGCTGATAGGCTAATTGACATAATTTGAGTCAATTTGAGGTGTACCTGTGAATGTATTTCAAGGCAAACCTTCATACTCAGTACCTCTTTGCTTGACATCATGGGAAAATCCAAATAAATCAGCCAAGACCTCAGACAAAAAATTGTAGACCTCCACAAGTCTGGTTCATCCTTGGGAGCAATTTCCAAACACCTGAAGGTACCACGTTCATCTGTACAAACAATGGTACGCAAGTATAAACACCATGGGACGTCACAGCCGTCATACCGCTCAGGAAGGAGACACTTTCTGTCTCCTAGAGATTAACGTACTTTGGTGCGAAAAGGGCAAATCAATCCCAGAACAACAGCAAAGGACCTTGTGAAGATGCTGGAGGAAACAGGTACAAAATTATCTATTTCCACAGTAAAACGAGTCCTATGTCGACATAACCTGAAAGGCAGCTCAGCAAGGAAGAAGCCACTGCTCCAAAACAGACTTAAAAAAGCCAGACTACGGTTTGCAACTGCACATGGGGACAAAGATCGCACTTTTTGGAGAAATGTCCGCTGGTCTGATGAAACAAAAATGGAACTACTTGGCCATAATGACCATTGTTATGTTTGGAGGAAAAAGGGGAGGCTTGCAAGCCGAAGAACACCATCCCAACCGTGAGGCACGGGGGTGGCAGCATCATGTTGTGGGGGTGCTTTTCTGCAGGAGGGACTGGTGCACTTCACAAAATAGATGGCATCATGAGGCAGGAAAATTATGTGGATATTTTGAAGCAACATCTCAAGACATCAGTCAGGAAGTTAAAACTTGGTTTCAAATGGGTCTTCCAAATGGACAGTGACCCCAAGCATACTTCCAAAGTTGTGGCAAAATGGCTTAAGGACCACAAAGTCAAGATATTGGAGTGGCATTCACAAAGCCCTGACCTCAATCCTATAAAAAATGTGTGGACAGAACTGAAAAAGCGTGTCACCAGATCTGTCAGGAGGAATGGGCCAAAATTCACCCAGCTTGTGGAAGGCTACCCAAAATGTTTGACCCAAGTTAAACAATTTAAAGGCAATGCTACCAAAAACGAATTGCGTGTATGTAAACTTCAGACCCACTGGGAATGTGATGAAAGAAATAAAAGCTGAAGTAAATAATAACCTCAAATATTATTCTGACATTTCACATTCTTAAAACATGTGGTGATCCTAAATGACATTAGACAGGGACTTTTTACTAGGATTAAATGTCAGGTATTGTGAAAAACTGAGTTTAAATGTATTTGGCTAAGGTTTATGTAAACTTCCGACTTCAACTGTATGTAATTAGGGTTTTACTGTTTTTTATTAGTAATACATTTGCAAACATTTCCAAAACCATTTTTTCGCTTTGTCGTTATGGAGTATTGTGTGTAGATTGATGAAACAAAAAAAAGTAATCAATTTTAGAATACGGCTGTAACGTAACAAAATGTGGCAAAAGGGAAGGGGTCTGAATACTTTCTTAATGCACTTTATGCTTTCTGTTTCATAGTCGTAACAAACGAACTCCTCGACTAAAATTAATTGATCCCCTGAATTTTGGTGTTTTTTGGTTTTGGTTTTTACATATAGCCTACAGTAAAATACACTAATGAAAATGCTTTTGTGTTATAATAGTTTTTTTTAACATAACCAAATTAATATTGTTGTGTTAGCATATATGAAATGTATTAATTGCACTGTTAGACTGTTGCAATCAGAATGACTGCTCGTAAGCCCAGTGGTTCTGGTGTTGAATCGCCTGCACTTATAGAGGCCTAAACAAAGGCTTCCAAAATGGCTGTGATTACAGGGCAGAACGGATCAAATGGACATGTTTACATATTACTAAGACCCGCTACCACTCTGATCCGTCCCCTATATATATATAATCATTCTCGGAAACTTCTACCACATATCACTTAAACAGGACAGGACTCTCACTAATGCGTGCAACAAATATAGTCACTTATTCCCTACATAGTGCACTACTTTTGACAAGGGCCCATAGGTCTCTGGTCAAAGGTAGTGCACTATGTAGTAGGGAATAGGGTGTCATTTGGGACTCCGACCCAGATAGAGTAGGCCAGCTTGCCTTGCATTGCCCTGCCGGAACCAATCCCGCCTTGGGTTATGCATCATCATTAAGGAGAGCCATCTTGCATGGAGAAGCCAATCAGCTCTCCCAGTGGGGGCTGTTTTTCTGGAGCTTTCTGATCCAGTGGAGCAGTCCTTCAGTCAGAGCCCCAGCCCCCACCAGCCCAGGCATAACTGACAGAGTCATCCATTTGGAGTCCACACCGCCATTACAGCTGTATTGTGACCAAGATGAGCTGTCACATGCAAGGACCTCCAGCAGTACTCCAATTTTCAGGCCCTCTGACTCCTCATTTCATCCAGCCTCCATCATGCATTGTGATGTTGGCCTAGGCTGATGGGTGAAACCACATTAGAATACAGACCCCAACTGCCCCTCCTCCCTCCATCCCTTCTTCCTATCTTCCTCTTCCCATCCCCACCTTCTCCACCATTCCTTCTCCTCCCAGGGAAAGTAGTGATGTGGAATGACGGGGTCCATTCCAAGACTGGTGGCGGCATTGGCTTCTGGGATTCATCCTACTGCATTAGACCAGTGTCTTTACACGCTCCTCCTGCCTCCACATTCCACACTAGTCACGCCAAGCAGCCACATAGCCAAAAACCAGTCAGGCCAACTCCACTTTATCCCAACCCCACCATCAGGCTCTCCTCTCTGGGTTAACTAGAGGCTGTGGCAGCCTGAGTGCTCTGGGGCATAGAGTAGGATGGTGTTAGGAAAATGGAGGGCCTTGCTGTAGTAGTCACTGTTTAAGACTTACACTATTGATTTATGCATCATATTTTTATTGCATCTTAATATCAGTGTTGAGGCTTGTTTTATGATGCTGGAGGAAGCTCCTCGTTTATGACGATGGCTCCAGAATCACCTCAATGAATTGCTGGTTTAAACACTCTGTTGATACAGTGAACCTACATACAACTGGTGTTATTGCATACAGTATACTGCACAATGTGTTTTAATTCAGCGGAGGAGGTTGCATCTCTACCTGGGTTGAAATCACATTCATTGTCAGGGTTTTGTCATCTTAGCAATCAGCCTCCCTCCCTTTGTCATGATATCTGTCCTTGTTTCTCAGTGATGGCCGGGTGGTTGCCAATGTGTTATCTCAAGGCCCGAGATAAAAATATGGTTCATTAAAACATCACACTGTTATGATCGGCAAAGTTGAGTGGAGATAATGAGTACGCACCCACACACACACCCACACACACACACACACACACACACACACACACACACACACACACACACACACACACACACACACACACACACACACACACACACACACACACACAAAAACACACAAAAACACACACACACAAAAACACACACACACAAAAACACACTCACACACACAAACAGACACACACACATTCACACACACAAACACACACAAAGAAAATAAAATAAGTGAAATAAAAGCAATTATTTGTTTATCATGTCTGTTATTGTCACGTTCCTGACCTGTTTTCTGTTGTTTTGTATGTGTGTGATGGTCAGGGCGTGAGTTTTGGGTGGGCAGTCTATGTTTGCTGTTTCTATGTTGGTTTTGGGTTGCCTGGTATGGCTCTTAATTAGAGGCAGGTGTTTTGCGTTTTCCTCTAATTGAGAGTCATATTAAGGTAGGTTGTTCTCACTGTTTGTTTGTGGGTGATTGTCTTCCGTGTCTGTGTACCACACGGGACTGTATCGTTTGTTCGTTCGTTTGTTATAGTCTGTACCTGTTCCTACGTGCTTCGTGTTTTATGTAAGTACTCATGGTGTAGGTCAGTCTACATTCGTTTTTTGTTATTTTGTAATCCTTCCCAGTGTTTGTTTTCGTGTCTCGTCGATTGATTTAATAAATCACTATGTATTCAAAACCCGCTGCATTTTGGTCGAATCACTACTCCTCCTCTTCGTATGAAGAGGAGGAACACCGTTACAGAATCACCCACCAAACCCAGATCAAGCAGCGGGTTAACGGACAGCCACGACAGCAGCAGTGGGAAAAGGAGGATTGGACATGGGAAGAGATCCTGGACGGTAAAGGACCCTGGGCAGAGCCAGTGGAGTGTCGCCGCCCGAAAGCGGCGCTGGAGGCAGCGAAAGCGGAGAGGCGACGTTATGAGGAGGCAGCACGGAAGCAAGGCTGGAGGCCCGTGAGTAACACCCAAAAATTTCTTGGGGGGGGGCTAAAGGGGAGTGTGGCGAAGCCGGGTTGGATACCTGAGCCAACTCCCCGGGCTTGCCGTGGAGTAAGAGGGCGTCGTACTGGTCAGACACCGTGTTGTGCGGTAAAGCGCACGGTGTCCCCAGTACGCGTGCTTAGCCCAGTGCGGGCTATTCCACCTTGCCGCACTGGGAGGGCTAGGTTGGGCATCGAGCCGAGTGCCATGAAGCCGGCCCAACGTATCTGGTCTCCAGTACGTCTCCTCGTGCCGGCGTACATGGCACCAGCCTTACAGGTGGTGTCCCCGATTCGCCTGCATAGCCCAGTGCGGGCTATTCCACCTCGCCGCACTGGCAGGGCTACGGGGACCATTCAACCTGGTAAGGTTGGGGAGGCTCGGTGCTCAAGAGCACGTGTCCTCCTTCACGGTCCGGTATATCCGGCGCCACCTTCCCGCCCCAGCCTAGTAACACCAGTGCCGACACCACGCACCAGGCTTTCAGTGCATCTCCAGAGCCCTGTTCCTCCTCCACGCACTCTCCCTATGGTGCGTGTCTCCAGCCCAGTGCCTCCAGTTCCGGTACCGCGCACCAGGCTGTCTCTCCGTCTCCTCCCTACAGAACTGCCCAGCGGCGCCTGAACTGCCCGTCTGCCCAGCGGCGCCTGAACTGCCCGTCTGCCCAGCGGCACCTGAACTGCCCGTCTGCCCAGCGGCGCCTGAACTGCCCGTCTGCCCAACGGCGCCTGAACTGCCCGTCTGCCATGAGCCTGCAAAGCTGCCCGTCTGCCATGAGCCTGCAAAGCCGCCCGTCTGCCAAGAGCCTACAGAGCCTTCCGCCAGACCGGATCAGCCAGAGCCTTCCGCCAGACCGGATCAGCCAGAGCCTTCCGCCAGACCGGATCAGCCAGAGCCTTCCGCCAGACCGGATCAGCCAGAGCCTTCCGCCAGACCGGATCAGCCAGAGCCTTCCGCCAGACCGGATCAGCCAGAGCCTTCCGCCAGACCGGATCAGCCAGAGCCTTCCGCCAGACCGGATCAGCCAGAGCCTTCCGCCAGACCGGATCAGCCAGAGCCTTCCGCCAGACCGGATCAGCCAGAGCCTTCCGCCAGACCGGATCAGCCAGAGCCTTCCGCCAGACCGGATCAGCCAGAGCCTTCCGCCAGACCGGATCAGCCAGAGCCGTCCAGCCAGGACCAGCCAGAGCCGTCCAGCCAGGACCAGCCAGAGCCGTCCAGCCAGGACCTGCCAGAGCCGTCCAGCCAGGACCTGCCAGAGCCGTCCAGCCAGGACCTGCCAGAGCCGTCCAGCCAGGACCTGCCAGAGCCGTCCAGCCAGGACCTGCCAGAGTCCCTCAGCCAGGACCTGCCAGAGTCCCTCAGCCAGGACCTGCCAGAGTCCCTCAGCCAGGACCTGCCAGAGTCCCTCAGCCAGGACCTGCCAGAGTCCCTCAGCCAGGACCTGCCAGAGTCCCTCAGCCAGGACCTGCCAGAGTCCCTCAGCCAGGACCTGCCAGAGTCCCTCAGCCAGGACCTGCCAGAGTCCCTCAGCCAGGACCTGCCAGAGTCCCTCAGCCAGGACCTGCCAGAGTCCCTCAGCCAGGACCTGCCAGAGTCCCTCAGCCAGGACCTGCCAGAGTCCCTCAGCCCGGTGCTGCCCCTTATCCCGGTGCTGCCCCTTATCCCGGTGCTGGCCCGTATCCCGGTGCTGCCCCTTCATTTAGGTGGGTTTAGTTGGAGGGTGGTCATTGGGAGGGGGATACAGAAACGGGGAGTGACTATGGTGGTGTGGGGACAGCGTCCGGAGCCTGAGCCACCACCGTGGTCAGATGCCCACCCAGACCCTCCCCTGGACTTTGTGCTGGTGCGCCCGGCGTTCGCACCTTGAGGGGGGGGTTCTGTCACGTTCCTGACCTGTTTTCTGTTGTTTTGTATGTGTGTGATGGTCAGGGCGTGAGTTTTGGGTGGGCAGTCTATGTTTGCTGTTTCTATGTTGGTTTTGGGTTGCCTGGTATGGCTCTTAATTAGAGGCAGGTGTTTTGCGTTTTCCTCTAATTGAGAGTCATATTAAGGTAGGTTGTTCTCACTGTTTGTTTGTGGGTGATTGTCTTCCGTGTCTGTGTCTGCGTACCACACGGGACTGTAGCGTTTGTTCGTTCGTTTGTTATAGTCTGTACCTGTTCCTACGTGCTTCGTGTTTTATGTAAGTACTCATGGTGTAGGTCAGTCTACATTCGTTTTTTGTTATTTTGTAATCCTTCCCAGTGTTTGTTTTCGTGTCTCGTCGATTGATTTAATAAATCATTATGTATTCAAAACCCGCTGCATTTTGGTCGAATCACTACTCCTCCTCTTCGTATGAAGAGGAGGAGGAACACCGTTACAGTTATTCTTCCTCTTAAATAATCAACCTTTTTTTTTACTCTGGATTCAATGAGATAATATTTCTGCATTACATCTTTAGTAGATCAATTAATATTTAGATGTTACATAAAAGCACAGTGTTTCACAGATCATCTTTAAATTGTTGTTTTGAAGGTCGGACATGTTGCTTAAGTCGTGTCCTCACAGTTTCTTCTGTGCCCTTTAATTGTCCTTGGCTTCTTAACAAATGGCACTCTATTCCCTACATAGTGCACACCTTTTGACCAAAGCCCTGGTCGAAAGTAGTGTGCTACATAGGGAATAGGGGGCCATTTGGGACGAGGGCCCCAGTCTGTTGAACAACTTACACTCCGTTCCGATGTGTCCTGAACCATTTCCTATAAAGTGCCACTTTATAATGCATTTTTAATCAGCCCTTCCTTCCCACTCTTATTATGAATTAGAGATGCTGTTCTATTCTGTTCAGTCAGACACGGACACAGAGGCGTTGTGTGGCTCCTCTACTCTCCCTTTAAACAGGAAGCATGTTCATTCAAGAAGCAACCGACTGGGCCTGCATCACAAATGGCACTCTATTCCCTAAATAGCACAAACTTAGGGTTTTGGTCAAAAGTAGTGCCATAAGGTAATAGGGTGCTATTTGGGACATATACTGGCCCTTTAGAGTGGCCATGAAGCAAGAGACTGGCCCTTTAAAATAGGTCACTTTCCTCAGACATGGGAAGGGATAGAGTCCTGTTAAAAACAGCAGGAATTTATAACACAGCTACAGTATAGCTCACTTTTGTTGAATGTGATTTGTTTGTCTGTGTCTACGCCTCTGTGTACTCTAAATGTGCACACATGCTTTGCTTTTGTGGCTATACAGTACAGCAGTGTCAAATGCTTCCATCGAGGCCCTTGGGAAGCACTTCCCAGAGCATTATGTAGAGCTTATTGTCAATCGCATCTCTTTATCAAGCCATAAACGCCAAGGCCTTATGAGTTATTCTTTAAATAAACAGCTGTCGTTAACGCTGCCCCATTATCCCTGTTGATGAATGCTAATGGTATCTACTGACTTGCAGAGTGGAGAGGGAGAGATTGAGGGAGGGGGAGAAAGAAAGAGAGAGAGATGGCCTGGCTGAGTGCTTCTCCTTCACAGTGGCTCAGACTATCTGACAGCCTTTATGAACTCTACACAGGGGTGGGACTAACACACGGTGTCAATAATGGACATATTCAACACAATCACATCTTGGTTAGGTCCACTGAAGGATCAGCCTAACTTTGAAATTGTACATTTAAATCTGTTATGAAGTATAGAAAAACAATTAGTCCGTCCATCCTTCCTCTCTGACTGTCCAGCCCATCAGTGGTCCGATAAATACAGTGTCAAATGAAGAGCCAGAGAGCCAAAATAAAGAGGATAATCTGATAGAAGCTTTGGTCAGAGTGCCAGCCAGAAGAATGTTCATGTGCTCTTGAATGGAGCTGCACCACCTTGTGGGGTTTATTTCTTACTAACTGAAAACAAAATGCTCCCCTGCCCTGCTGTCTGCATAAGCGAGTAGTGAGACTGATGGTCTCAGATCACGTTTGTTTCATTATTTCCCCTAGTAGATCAAAGACGCTTAATTTAATAAAGAAGAATCTATGTTTCAGAGTCCGTACTGGCATCTCTGTCTAGGCATTAACCTTTGTATGTTGGAGAGTTATTTAGTATTGGTACACCATCGTGGACTTGAATATGACCTTTCACTCCAATTGTTCGTGGTCGAGAATGTTCCGGGCCATCGGAGGTTAAAATGAGCATTTACTTAGTTAAGGTGGTCAGATATGTTGTGAGGTATTGGTTGTTGTGGAGCCCACACAGCCTGAGAACCCTATGGCATGCTGCAGGCACTGTTAGCTCAGTCAGGTGCAACCAGAGCAGATCAAATACTTTACACATAACAGGCAGCATTTACTGAATGGAACCTTTTACTGAATGCTATGGAAACAGGTGAATCACAGTCTTCTCCTCCTCCTACCTCCTCCTCTTCTCCCCTTTGTCTATACATACCCCCTCCTCGAACTGTACCACCCTTCCCCCTCTCTTTCCATCTCTCTGTTCTGTCTCAATATTCAATATATCGGTTTCTCTATTAGCTGAGTGTAACCTTTCCCTGGCCCTGCAGATGTAGGTGTGTGTTGCATAAAGAATTGTAATTACAGGTGGTGTGTGTTTGCACAGGGATTCTTTGGCAGCGCAATCGGTGATGTGTTTGTGTGTGTGTGTGTGTACAGTATGTGCGTGTTTGCATGCCTGTTTGTGTGTCTTTGTGCGTGCGTGTGTGTGTGTGTGTGTGTGGGTGTGTGGGTGTGTGTGTCTCTGCGTGTGTGTGCACGATCAGCTGATCTATCAGGATGGATATGTGATGGGGAGGTATACTGCAGAGATATTAGGAGTGAAGAGGGAGGATGCTCCCACATTCCAAACCACTGAAATCAATTATTGCTTGGTATCTAGTGTCTACAAAGCAGGGTTTGCACTTGTCCTGTAGCTATCCCTTCATTTAGTGTGAAGCAGACAACAGGAATTACATTTTCAGTCAGTAAAGACTTACCAAATGTGTGCACACTCTCACTCTCTCTTTCTCTCTCTCTCTCTCTCTCTCTCTCTCTCTCTCTCTCTCTCTCTCTCTCCTTTCTTCTCTCCTTTCTTCTCTCTCTCTCTCTCTCTCTCTTTTTCTTCTTCTTTGTTTTCTCATTGGGTTTTAAACCCAGCCGGTGGACCTGGCCAGTAGGTGCTGCTGTGTGTTCAAAATAGAGGATTATTTTTATGAAAACCAATGCCACATTGTCTCTCCTCTCTGTCGAGGGGGGCCTCTGCTCTCCTCTGCGTAATTACCTTATAATGTAAATGGCAGCTCACAAGAGACAGAGTACTGCTGAGAGAGAGTCACATACAGCACTACAATACAGCCTTAGCCTCAAATTAGCTTTCCTCGCTTAATTAACTACCCAGCACTGAGCTGCTCCCAACCAGGCTCTCTCTCTCCTGGTTAGCCAGCTTAGCGTGGCTTAGCTCACCATCTCTCCCTAGACTGAGTTTGAAAGATACTAGCTTGTGCTGTGAGTCAGAGCACATGTTGATCAATCAAGCATGGTTTGCTTTCTTCTCTTGCTCAGTCACGCAAACAAGCAGGCTACATCTCCCTCCTTCCCTCCCAGCCCCCAGCAGGCCTAGTTGCTGAGGCTGTCGTTGAATTGAGAGACGTTGTGTTATTGACCTTGACTCGAGGTAGGTAGGTAGGTAAGCATTCAGGAGGTGCGTTCATTCAGAGCTGCTCAAGGGGAAAGGAATGTGTCTGGGTGACTTGTCATTCTGTATGCAGAACTGAGTGAGCATCTCTCTCTCTTTTACTTCTTTTACCACACTCTCCAGGCTCCCTTCATCCCTTCCTCCCTCACTCCTTTCTTCCCCTCGGCAACTGCCCCTCCATCCCTTTCTCTCCTTCCTCCCATCCCTCCCTCTCTTTTACTTATTTTATAGTACCCTCCAGCCTCCCTCCATTCCTCATTTCTTCCCCACCCTTCCTTCCTTCTCCCAGACCACTGCCCCCTCCATCTCCACCCATGTATCTCTCATTCCCACCAGCCCAGCACCTGTTAGAGGGAGGAGTGGCTGTGTGTCTGTGTTCTTAGAGCACTGGTGCCTCTCCCCTCCTCTTCGCTCCCCTCTTCTGCTCTCCTGTGAAGACCAGCCAGTGAGCTGGAACTGTTCTAGTCCATTAACCTGCCGGCACAATGGACTAACACAACGCCATTCCACAACCCCCTGCGAGGAGAGGAGAGGAGAGGAGAGGAGAGGAGAGGAGAGGAGAGGAGAGGAGAGGAGATGAAGCAGCAGTCATTTGTCATACAGAGAGTCAGACTTCTGCTGAGATGTTTTAACTGCAGACAGAAGGTTTTCCTGACCAATAAAAGTTTTATCTTGAGACCAGAGTCGTTACTGGTCAAGTCACCAGGTCAGGAGTATTTCCTGATCCTATTTATGACACAGCATCCACTACCCGTCAACATAAGTAGGTGGCCGTGGTGAGGGTAAAGTGTTGGGTTCCAGTCACCTGGGGTCAAACCGGTGCTTGGGGACACCCAGGACAGGGTTAATATGGTGCTTGGGGATAGGGTATTGTTGCCGTCTTCCTCCTGAGATGACAGATACATCCCACACTCCTCTGTCCTCACCTTTTCTTCCTGGTCAGTGGTCACTTCTAGGGTCATGGTATGGTCATTGTTAGGTGGTGACCAACAGGTCACATGTGCAATGAGTCATTCTGCTACCCCAGAATAATTTCTTGCTGTGTGGTCGAGTGGGTAAAATTCCAACAAAATGTACCATCTTACTGCCCTTCCCTTTTCTAATCTGTCTAAATAAAGCATAGAACAATTGTATCCTCAATCAATATTTAGGCATTTGTGTTTCTAAACCATTGATTGTATGAGAGATAGTTTGAGTTTTGATGCTGCCTTTTACATGGACTGAAACCCCAAAAAGTATTTTCACAACACTCTCTTAAAAACCAATATTAATGTTAAAGAACCACTTTGGGTGTTTTAGAGTATTTCTGTTTTAATACACATTCTGAGTATTAAAACACTTCCATTGGGTTTACATTCAAACACCCTCCAAACACCAGATCTCAGCTTAGATGCACTACTTTTCATGGTTTCATTACACAATCATGGTGTTATCATTTCACAGATATTTTTTTGTCTGATCAAATACACAACGATTAGGAGGTTATTTTCCAAACACTGTATTTCTACTATTTTTTTAAGTAAATAGGCCTAGTTAAACAGCTTTTACCCAGGGTTTGCTCTTTTCTCCTCTTACTGTAATTTATTTTCGCTCTATTAGGATTCAGAATTCTCTTCACCTCTTCCTCTCGCCCTTCACACCAGTAAAGTTCTGCCTTAATTTGACAACTTAATCTGAGACATAATGGCCCAGACAATCTTTTCTCCCTGGGACTGTAGCCGACGTGTCTGAAACGGCCTATGGCTGGGACTGCATTATAAAGGCATAACAATCGTCAGGCTTTTAATGCGAACAGCATTGGAAGCAGCACAATTAAAGTCCCCTGCTCTCAGATATCTTCCCACACAGTTTGCCCCTTTGGCCTTTCCCGGTCCCCTTGAAAGTCTCTCTCTCTCTCTCTCTTTCTTTCTCTCCTTTCCTAACTCATAGCCAACTCTGCTGAACATTTTGGAGCCACTTTTATTTTTCTTATCTCATTTGCACAGTTTTGGGCTGTTCCTGCACCGTTTTGGGTTGTTCCTGTACCGTTTTGGGGTTTTTGGGCTGTTCCTGCACCGTTTTGAGCTTTTTGGGCTGTTCCTGTACCGTTTTGGGCTTTTTGGGCTGTTCCTGCACCGTTTTGGGCTTTTTGGGCTGTTCCTGCACCATTTTTG